>NW_006921626.1:4779374-4807010 GCF_000298275.1 Orycteropus afer afer | reverse complement strand
ATGATATGTCTTGGTGATTTTCTTTTGGGGTCTATCCTGTTTGGGGTTCATTGGACTTCCTGAATGGATATATTCTCATCTTTCTTCATATCAGGGAAGTCCTCTTCCAACAAATCTTGGACAGTTTTCTCAGTGGTTTTATTTTCCTTTTCCTGTTCTGGAATTCCAATGACACGTAGGTTATTCCTTTTGATGGTATTCTACATGAACCTTAGGCTTTCTTCATTTTGTTTTAATTTCTTTTTTTCTGATTGATCTCTTTTCCAAAGAAATATTCAGGTATTTATCTTCAATCTCATTAATTCTTTCTTCCATTGCATCGATTCTACTCCTTTGCCCTTTCTATGTGTTATCTATTTCTGACAATTTGGTATTAATCTTCTGGATTTCTATCTGTAGATTTTAGATAATTTCTAATTTTTCATTTATTTTGTCATTTTTTCTTCTATTTTCTTCCAAAATTATTCTAGGGTTTTGTCTGTGTTATCTTTGGTGTGTCTCTCAATCCTTTGAAGGTACCTAAATATAATTCTTTTAAATTCCTTATCAGGGAGTCCCAATGCTGCTTCTTCCTCAGGGATGTGTTCTGGGTCTGTATTCTGCTCCCTTGTTTCTACCATTTTATCTTGTTTCTTTGTGTGAACTGTGATGGTATGTTGTCTCTGAAACATTGTGATGTTGCTATATTTAGATGTCTGTTAACTGTTCATGAAGAGCAGCTAAGGGTGTGTCAGTTTCTTCTTGGTGGTTGTTTATTGTTGACCCATTGGTGGAGAAGGAATTGGTGGCTCTCTTTCAGTAAGTGAAGCTGTAGGAGGTGTGGGTGTAGTTGAGTTGTATGGGGACTGTTGCTGTCTCCCATTGAGACAAAAATAACAATTGAATAACCATCAAAAAAGTAAAAGCAAATGGACAAAACACCCCATGTAATCACACAGTAACAGTAACCAAAAAAGAGAAAAAGGGGGAAAAAACAAAACACTGCAGTATCTAGGGAAGGGGCAATAATAGAAAAAGATAGAGAAGGACAATAGTGAAGAAAAAAATGGGAAAAAAGAAAAACAAGGAACATGGTTAACCATGAGAAACAACAACAACAAAAAAAAAATGAAACTAGGAACAGGGAAAAGAAACAAAGCTGAAAACTAGAACCTGGGAATGAAAAATAAAAAAAAAAAAAAATTAAAAAGGACAATATTAATAATAATAGTAATTTTAAAACATACAAAAACAAACAAACTAAATAAAAGAAAAAAAAAAAAATCAGGTCAGGGTGGGGCAGGGCACCCAGGCTCCGGTGGAGCATGCAAACTGGGATGGAATACCTGCAAGCCTAGAAGGTGGGTGGGCATGAGGGATGGCCATACCTCCATTCACCAAGAGGGTGTGGGATATAAGAGTAACAAGGGGAATGTTGTACCTTTCCAGTCATCCATGCCTGGAATGTCCTTCCTGGATTCCTGGCAAGTGGAGCCTGTTCTTAAGTCCCTGGAACCTGGGAGAATGCTGTCACTTTAAATATCCAAAATGGTCAAACTGTTTGTAAACAGTCAAAATGGCTACACACTCCGGACAGGCAAAAGTCCACAGCTCAGCTCACCTTCCTCTTCATTGCTTCCTCTTTTATTCACCAGCCACCAGAGCAGTCTTCCATGCAGTCCCTGGCTAGCAGGGCTGATTTTTAGGTTTAATTCTTAGGCCGCACCATCACTCAGCAATATCAAAGCTGTCCCATCAGGATTCCTGCCAGACCACAGTTTTGTATGTTTCCTTTTTTTGGTGTTTTCATGCAAATTCTTCTGCTAGTTGAAGTTTAGTCACTTCTATATCCTTCCCTTCAAAACTCAAGAGTCCAGGATTATATTCTGTATCTGTGTTAATTGGCTCCTCTTTTCTTTGTTGAAGAGGATCTGTGCAGTCTTTCATCCTATTCCACTATCTTACCGGAATTCCTATTTGTCAGCCCTCTTTATTAATCTACTTGATTGAAAAAGCCATCATGCCCAGGTCACACTTTCTTTCTTTGGCATCATATATATCCAATAGCTGCACTTTTGAGCTCCTTGCAGGGAGAACTGATGTTTTGTTGTCATATCACCACAGCTCAATCTTTCTCTTTTCCCAGTCCTACATTATTCCCTTCTCTCCATTGGTGTTGATTCTGAAAGTATTATTTAATAAACTTGCTGCATGCTGATTGTCTTCTCAGTACATTCTGCTTTGGGAAGCCTAATATGCAACAAGCATCTGGCAAAAAGAACATGTGACTTAGAAGGGAAAGAAAAGTAGTTGATCCTCAGACTTTTTGACAGCAACATCTTATGGTAGAAAAAAAAAAGTAAAATAATATATTTTAGATTCTGAAGGAAAGATAATCTGAACCAAAGACATTATATTCAGAAAGTTTGACTTTAAATTATAAGGAGAACAGACTAATTATTATCAACCTGAATTAAGTCAGGAAATTATCAACCTGAATTAAGTCAGGAAATGACCCCTCTCTAACTAATTTGCTAGAGATGAGATTCAGGCAATCAGATGAATTACAGGCATATATATATATATATATAGAGAGAGAGAGAGAGAGAGAGAGAGAGAGAGAGAGAGAGAGAGCTCTGGTGGGGTAGTTGTTAAGGCATTTTTCTCTTAACCAGAAGGTCGGCAGTCTGAACTCACCAGCTGCTCCATGGAAGAAAGCTGAGGTAATCTGCTTCTGTAAAGATTTACAGCCTTGGAAACCCAATGGGGGTCGCTGTGATTTGGAATTGACTTGATGTCAGTGAGTTTGGTTTTTGGTTTGGATATATAAGTATTGAAAAAGAGCATTTAAAATACAGTTGTAATTAGCATCACAATAAATGGAGAAAAGACTGATGCTGTCAAAGATTTCATATTATTTGGTTCCATAGTCAACACCAGGGGAAGCAACTGTCAAGAAATCAGATGATGTATTGCACTGGGCAAATCTGCTGCAAATGACCTCTTTAAAGTGCTGAAGAGCAAAGACATCTCTTTGAAGACTAAAGTGCCCCTAACCCAAGCCATGATATTTTTAATTATCTCATATGCATGTGAAATCTGGACAAGAATAAGGAAGACTAAAGAAGAGTTGATGTTTTTGAGTTGTGGTGTTGGTAAAATACTTAAAGTACCATGCACTTCCAGAAGAACTAACAAATCTGTCCTCGAAGAAGTTCAACCGAATGCTCCTTGGAAGTGAGGGTGGCTCCACTTCATCTTACCTACCACTTTGGTCATGTTGTCAGAAGGAACCATTCCCTGGAGAAGGCTATCAGGCTTGGTAAAGTGGAGGGTCAACAAAAAAGGAGAAGGCCCTCAACAAGATGGATTGAAACTGGGGCTGCAACTATCGGCTCAGGTATAGCAAGGATTGTGTGGCTGGCACAGGTCCAAGCAGTGTTTTGTTCTGTTGTACATAGGGTCACTATGAGTAGGAGCTAACTGAATGACATTTAACAACAACAACAACAAGATTGAATTAGAATTATAAGGAATAGAGTATAGCATCTAATGGCTATATGTGCAGATAATTTATATAAAGTACAAAAAAAAAAAGGAGAGAGGATGTGTAGTGCATATGGAAAAATGAAGCTTTCTTAATTGTTCTTAAAAATTCTATAGTGTTGGTAGTATTGTTATTATTGTTGTTATTCTGAAACTGTTGAATACATTTAATGTGAGATAAAGTAAATGAGTACTCATGGGCTCTTTTAAACTTGACATACTTTGTGTCCTGGAGGACCAGAATTCTCTATGCAGAATACGAGTCTGCAAACTGTCACTCATTGGCCAGTGACCTTTATTTTTATAAATAAAGTTTTATTGGAACACAGCCAAGCCCATTATTTTATGTATAGTTTATGACTGGGTTCATGTTACAATGGCTGGATTACTTAGCTACTAGAGACTATAACACACACAACAACAACAACAACAGAGACTATATGGCCGGCAAGCTAAAATATTTTCTATCTAGGCCTTTATACAAAAAGTTTGCTGACCCCTAGTGTAGAAGAAAGGAGTTACAGCTATTGTAGCAGTCAAATGCCTTAGGCACTACACCACCAGAGCTCCCACAGAAGATGTTAAGTAAAATATATGTACCCCTAATTTAGAATTGGAAGCATTAGAATCAACTCATGAAATATATATGTGTGTATGTGTGTGTGTTTATTTTCAGGTTCTGTCCATTAAAGGGAACTCTGGTAGCATAGTGCCTAAGACACTTGACTGCTAACCAGAAGGCTGGTGGTTCAAACCCACCAGCCACTCCTCAGAAGGAAGGTTGGGCAATCTACTTCCATAGTGATACTGCCTTGAAAACCCAAGGAAGGGTCGCTATGAGTCAGGTCTGACTCGATGGCACATAACAACAACAACAAGATCCACTAAAGAGACTTAGAAAAGGGCCAAACCAGTAGCAGTGAGCATCCTTACTGTTAAAATGTGATCTTGAAATATATTTTCCTAATAAAATAATCCAAATCTTCTAGGAGAAATGGGTAAGACAGGAAGTGTACAGAATTATCATCACTGATAATGAGAAATCTATGAAAGACAATTCAAGGTATGTCAAAAGGATTCAGGAGTCAATATGAAGAAACTTCTGCTGTCGGAAGAGGTACAAATATGTGCTTCAAAATGGGTAAGGATTGTAAAATGGCTTAAAACCCGTCAGATGTGTTTAAATTCATGAGTTCACAATGATATTAAAATATGAAACTAGTTGTTTACTTCAAAAGATTTTATATTAAAAAAAAAAAACTGAAGCAATATCTCCACAGAAGTAGATTGTCCAATCTTCCTTCTGAGGAATGGCTGGTGGGTTTGAAACACTAGCCTTCTGGTTAGTAGTCAAATGTGTTAAGCACTATGCCACCAGAGCTCTCTCAAAAGATTACAGGGTACCACAAATACTGATCATTGGCGGATAGATGAGTGGATGGGCTGAACGATTAGGTATGTCTATGCAGGGGAGTATGCCCATGACCACGTACAGGGTTGGCAGATGATGTTTCTACAAGTGTATTTGTATGTTCTGTAAGAATGTCCAGGTATATAGTATAGCTGACAAATGACAAGGTTGTAGTCACTTCTTGGCCACAGCCAGCTACCCAGAGGGACAAAGTAGTTAGACTTACGAACTTGAGACCATGGTTGCAGGGGACATCAAGCTCAACTGGCATAACATACTATACAAAAACATTGTTCCACATCCTACTTTGGCGAGTAGCGACTGGGATCTGAAAAGCTTACGAGCAGCCATCTAGATGCAACAATGGGTCTTTCCTCATCCAGAGCAAAGAAGAGTGAAGAAACTAAAGAGGCATGTAAACAAATAGTGCACGGGACTGTACACCATGCGATCCTCAACCTATCTGACTATGAGACCAGAAGAACTAGATGGTGCTCGTTACTACTGTCAACCACTCAGAAGGGGATCTCTGTAGGAGATCCTGGATAGAATGGGAGAACAATGTGGAACAAAACTCAAAGTCATTTAAAAAAAAAAGTGGGACCAGGCTTGCTGATGGAGCCTAGTGGAAGAGCTGAGACTATAATCACTATAATCATTACAATCATTATAAAAGTAGCGAACCAAATCAAACCAGTAGTCACTGAGTCAATTCTGACTCATGGTGACGCCATATGTATCAGACTATGGCCCCTTGCTGCCCTTCAGGTCTGGAATCGAACCCACTCCTGTGGCTTCCACCCAAACAAAAGACAGGCAGATGAGCTGAACAATTACATTAGGTGGATACACTCTTTGGAGAGATCAGTTATGGGAGAATAGAAGGGCTGTGTATGCACAGGGAAACAGCTCAGGGAGAAAGAGTGCATGGAGGGAAGGACACAGTGAAGGGATAATTATGGGGGGAAGTGGAAAGAGAGCTGCTGCATTGTGAGAAATTTCAGTCTATGTCATGAGACTAAGTGTATGTGAACTGCTGTATAGCAGATAAATTTGCTCTGGAAACTTTCACCCAAATCACGATAATTCTCTTTTAAAAGATTATAAGGTATCAATTTATTACCTTGAAAACTTATAACTAAATGTTAAGAATAAAGCATATACTCTGCCTTTTTTAGTATACCCTGTACCAGTAGCACATCTAATAGTAGATAAGGGGAGGTTTCTCTTATACAAATTTCCTACTTCATAAATAAACATACATAATGCACTATATGCAATCCTGCAGTGCATTAAGGGACATATTTGTCAATCATCAACAGGTGCTAACATTGCAAAAAGAGAGCCATCAAGAGAGACACCACTGTAAAAATACAGCACCACCAATAGTTCCATCAAATGGATAGCACTCGAGGCTGATCTGGCTTTGTCTGATCTGACCAAGTTTTCAAAAACAATATCAAGGATTAAAGAGCAGGCTGAACTGAAACTTGTGCTGATAATCAGTAAAATGCAGACTGTGGGAAAATATCCAGATCAAATGTCCCATATTCTTCAAAAGAAACTTATAAATTAAAAAGAAAATGGGATGAAGAGAGAACTGTCAGTTAAAAGACTTAGAGAAATATCAGTTTTTTAATAGATAAAATTAATCTGTAATTTCTAGGATGCTCACTCTGTGATAAAAACATAAAGAGTCAAGAACATAATCATTATAAAAGTACCAAACCAAATCAAACCAGTTATCACTGATCAATTCTGACTCATTGTGACACCATATGTGTCAGAACTGAACTATGTGCTCTGTAGTGTTTTAATGGCTATGCTTTCAAAAGGAAATTAATGGGTCTTTCTTCCAAGACAATTCTAGGTGAATTAAATTTTCCCCACCCAGGCTCTCTGTAAAAGTACAGATAGTGGGTAAGTCTTTTGGGAGAGGGATATTTTGGATATTTTCTGAGGTGATGCCAAAGTTTTATTTCTTGACCTGAGTAATGGTAAAAGGGTGGTCACTTTATAATAATTCACTAAGTGCTGCATTTGAAGATTTTTTTTAATCCATGTATTATTTCACAATCCAAAAATAAGAAAATGTAATTTAGTTGGATAAACCCCCATTTATTCTAAAAAAAATGATCTGCTTTAAAAAAAAAAAAAAAAAAAATTACTCAAGAGATATACTGTTGTACTTGCTACATGAATAATTCATTTAGAAGATCAGCACAACACTGATCCCTAAGAGGCAGAGATTGAAGATGTCCAAAATGCCAAACTTTTCCAAATTGTTATATCACTCCATCACCTCTAAAATCTATCCTTCTCCTTCCCTAAGTATTTTATCTTATGTCCTAGCATTCTGTAATTTGTTGCAATGTCTCACAGAAGTAATGAATTGCCAAGAAAATGTCTCAGAAGGTTGTGGAAGGTAGAAATTCCCAAATCTATGGATCAGTCATCAGTCAGAAGGATTTTTCTCACTCACATGGTTGTAGGGGCTGATGAACCAAAATTGGTAGGTCAGATAACAGGCTTCTGGCTCACAGTGCTGTGGAAGCTGGTGAATCAGGTCAGATGATAGGCTGCAGGCTCAAGTCCCAAGAACTGCAAGTCAGATGATGATAAACCAGATGCAAGATCCAGAGAAACAGAGAGAACTTTACCAGAAGACCCATACTTGATGTTGACCATACTTCAAGGAAACTGAGGGTGGTGACTTGAGTCACATCTTCTAGTAAGGTGATACATCCCATCCCAATACATACCACTCTAATCTTGCCTCATTAGTATAAGGGACAACTCACTCCACAATGGGACCACGACCATACTAGGCATAAAGGCTAGTATTTACAATATAACACAAAATGATGAGAATGGCCATAGCAAGTAATTCACCGTAACTGCAGGCCATCCCCTGGCTCCTCCAGACATTGGCCCTTTCAGACTTGAAGGATTAACTTCTTCCTGCCAAACCTTATATCAGTTCAAAACATTCATTAACAATTAGTCCTTCAGTAGAGCAAAACGTCCTAAAGATGAGGTTACTCAGGTACTGGCCATTCAGGTCTGCTGTTGGTGTCCATCTGATCTGGTCAGGTTCTCCAAAAATTTGTCCCATCTTCATCCTTTCTGGCCTCTGATAAAATTTAACTGAAAGAAGATCATTGCCTTGCTCTGAGTCTATCCTGAGATATCAGCAAAATCTTATGTTCCTCCCATTCCAATACCCATTTTATTTATTTCTTTTCCTCCAGCTATTATTTCTCCTTTCTTCTATCTGTCATTTATTTTTACCTAAACTTATCTTCCTTGGGAATGGACATCAGACTCACCTGTTATGCTAGTCCAGATGTCTTGTAGCAAGCCAATCTAACAAGTGCTTCCCCTTCAGTCCACTTCCATTCATGTTGGGAAGGGACATGGGTACACTAGGGGGCTATTTCAACCACTAGGCAATGTGGCAATATTCACTGTCAACCTCAATTTTGCTAGATGGAGAGAAGGTACAATCCATCCCAAAGGCCCTTGGGAATTCTGGCATACAAATTCAGTATAGTTACTATCTCTTGCTTAGGGATCACCCCTGATTCCAGCACCCACAGCTGAATCTCTGGTTTTAGGACCACAGCATCCATCAGGAGAAAAAAAAAAAAAAAAACTTCAAGTGATGTGTGGAAGAATAGTAAAATGGGACCAGTTTCCTCCCCTACCCCCTCTTTCCTAGATCTTCCAGAGAAAAGTAGGAATATGTCCAGTGGTGATCCTCCCTTTGCCCCGCCCCCAAGGAGAGTGTGAGCACACATTCATGAAGCCATGTGAGCTAGCTTTTTATTCCTTTATAACCCCCCATTTTAGAGAAGAAACATTTCAATTGCCCATTCCAATTCTCTATCAAACCATTACTTTGCAGGCAGTATGCAACATGGTATGTCTATTTAATATTATGTTTTCTGGTCAATGTCTGCACCCTGTAGTCTGTAAAGTGTGTTCTTTGGTCTGAGGAATATAACTTGGTGGCCCAAATTGGTACAGTATCTTTTATTCCACTCTCTAAATGATGATTTGGCATTTGAATTGGTCATAGTGTCTTTAGTTTAGATTCTCTAGAGAAGCAAAACTAGTAAAGCTTATATAGAGAGAAAGAAAAACAGAGAGAGAGAGAGAGAAATTTATCTCCAGGAAAAGGCTTACACAGTTGTAGAGGCTGATATAAGTCCCAAGTTCATGGGTCAAAGAGAGCTGGAGGCTTTTCCTGACTCATGCAGCTCCAGGGACCAATGAACCCAATATTAGTAGGCAGTATAGCAGGCTGATGAATTCAGAAGATGACAAATCCAAGATTAGTAGGTAAAGTGGTAGATTGTTGCCTCATAGCCTGAAAAGGCAACAGTTTCAAGATCAGCAGGCAATATGGCAGGATCCAATTCCAACAGAACATCCCAGAATTTTTTAGGACATCCATATATAGATATTGAAAAAATGCCACATCCCTGAAGAAACTCCCTTTCAATTGATTGGATATGCTCAAAGCATATCCCACCATGGAGGTGATTACATTACATCAGACTCATCATGGAACAACCATAGATGCTTAAACCACCAGAATAATGGTCCATCCAAGTTGACACACAACTTTAACTATCCCACATAGGGTATGAAAGGCCAGAGTAAGTATCTATTTTTTCCAGGACTTATTTGTAGCCACCTGGTGCCACTGGCATCATTGGTCCAATATAATCAACTTTCCCGTTACGGAAAGGGCCTTTCCCCTGGGGAATCTGCCTCATAGCCATCTGCAACCTCTGTCTTTCTTGCTGGCAGACAGAGAAATCTTCATTGGCATTTTGTGCCCCAGAGGGTGTAAGAGGGATGTGTCTAGATCCAGCCTTCTCTGCATTGCTGCAGCACCCCCATATTCACTTATTTCATTGACCCAATTGGCCACCTCAAGAGACATGTCCACTTGCTGATTCCAATCACCTTCTAATCTGATGGACATCAACATGTCCTACTCTAATGTGCCTCTAAATTCCCAAAGTATTTCATAAGGCCATATTCCACATGGGTGTCACCTTAATAATTCAACTTTCTATCAACCATTTGCCTGATCATATAACTAGGTCATTGGCCACAGCCCGTTGTTGTTCTGACTCATAGCAACCCTATGTACAACAGAATGAAACTCTGCCCAGTCTTCCACTATCCTCACAATTATTGCTATGTTTGAGTTCATTGTTGCAGCCACTGTGTCAATTTATCTCATTGAGGGTCTTCTTCATTTAAACTGATCCTCTACATTACCAAGCATACTCCCGATGAATTGGTAAAAATCCAAACATATGAGCTCTAACCACTGCCTAATACTTTGATTATAGTGAGGAAGACAGCATGCAGTTTAGCCCATTGAGTTGATCTGTTCTTACCTTCTTTAATCAGGTTCTTTGCATGTGCTGGTCATACTGCAGCAACTTTCAAATCAAATGTTGGTCACGTACACTGGAACCACCATTCATGAATCAAGCAGCCTTCTGCTGGTCAGCAAGAAGTTGTTCATAGGGTACTATTCATGTTGCAGTGGGCTCTGGAAACTTCTCAGGTGGTTCCAGGGTAGGACGTATGGGAAAACAGGCTACCTGTTTGTGGATATGATGGGTGCCTGCTTGCTTCCTCCCAGTAGCTTATTCTTGTATGAACCATTTACATTTTATTATGGAACTATTTGGGGCACTGCCTTTTGTATTAGAGTATTTCCCTGATATCACTCAAGACATTACAGGTATTTTCAGGTCTCATGATGATTTTATATCCTTTTATCATTAAGGCAATCTCAATCAACACCCAATAACAGGTGAGTAATTGTCTTTCAAATATGTGTGTTGTACTGCAGCATCTGGAAACTTTCTAGTCCAGAAACTCAATGGGCACTGTAGGATGGCATTCTCAGGTTTTTTGCTATGAGCTCCTATCTGCATAAGCTTGTGTGAAAGATATTTCCAAAGTCATGTTTTAATGTGAATCATAAGAGCCTAAATGCAATGAGAATGAAATTGCTTTCTATAATTAAGATATAGCTTGCTGTTTCTTGGGCCCCCAACAGAATGCACTTTTCTTCCAAGTGGTTTTATAGATGGGAGCCATCAATATTCACAGATGTGAAATATACATTCTCCAAAATCCAAATAGACCAATCAAACATTGGGCCTCCTGCTTAGTGTTGATGGTAGGTAGTGTCAACAACTTATTCTTTGTAGCCTGCAGAATATCATGGTGGCTCATGCCCAAATTATTTCCAACTTCACCATTTGGGCATGACCTTGGATTTTTGTGGGATTTGTTAACCAGCCTCTGTTGGTCATGTGGGCCACCACTGTTTCTAAATCTGCACTAGTTTGTTCTTCTGTATTTGATATTAACAAAATATTGATATAATCTATGAGTACACTTGGGATGTGCACCAATTCCAAGTATTTCTAGCCAAACTGTTGCTCTGGTTGCATAATGCCTAAGGCATTTGACTGCTGACCAGAAGGTTGGTGGTTCAAACCCACCAGCCATTCCACAGAAGGAAGACTGGCCAATTTACTTCCATAAAAATTTACTGCCTTGGAAACCCAAAGGGTTTTGCTATGAGTGGGAATTGACTCGATGGAATTGAGTTTGGTTTTATTTGTTTTCTAGACAAAGTATAACAGTAAGTCAGTGAGTGAATTCAAGTAACTTGTGACTGCACATTGAAAGTAAATTGGGATTCTTCCTTCATGAAAGCAAACTTAGACTGAAAAAAGCACATTTGCAAGATCAATCACTGAGTATCTGTCTCCTTTAGCCTGTTGTATTTTCTGCACCATTGATACTATGTCTGGAACAACTGAAGCCACAGGTGGCACCCCAATATTTCGGCCTCAGTAATCTACTGTCAGCCTCTATGAACCATCTGCTTCTATCATGGGTCTTACAGGGCTGTTATACAGAGAACTTGTTGGCAAAAATACTGCAGCATTTAGCATGTCTTTAATCAAAGCATTAATCTCCTTTCGTCTATCATGTATCCTAGACTGTTTCAAATTAACAACTTAATTGGGTTCAGTCAACTCCAAAGGTTCCCATTTAGCATGTGCAATCAATACTCACTTAAGTATTGATTTAAAAGTATCAATACTTCAATACTTGTCTCAATACATAATACTTCAATTATGTCTTAGTGTTCTATAATTTGTTGCATGTCTCACAGAAGTCATGAACTGCCAAGGAAATGGCTCAGAAGGTTGTGGAAGGTAGAAATTCCCAAATCTATGGATCAGTCATCAGTCAGAAGGATTTTTTGCACTCACGTGGTTGTAGGGGCTGATGAACCAAAATCGGCAGGTCAGGTGACAGGTTTCTGGCTCACAGTGCTGTGGAAGCTGGTGATTGAATCAGTTCAATCAATGCTCACATAAGTATTGATTTAAAAGTATTGATTTCAGTTTTATAATATAAGGTAGAAACAGTGTTGCCCAATTAGATATAATATCATACCAATAATACATTCAGGTAAGGGAGATACAATTACTTCATACAAAATCTGTTTAAATCTTCCAATTCTTATCCAAACTTTCACCTAGTCTCATAAGCCATTGCATCCCCATATTTACCTAGTCTAACCTTAGGTCCCTTCAATATTTTATTAACAGGTGGCCTTGGGTCCCCTACTGGGGACTGGACCAAAAGGCCCTGGCCCCTCAATCCTTGATAAACTACCTGAGCCTCTGCTTAAAATGGTCATACGTGGGACGTCTTATCATTAAATCCCTCCCCATTGGAGTAAATAGAGTCAATTTATTTTGGCCCCTTTTAACATTGGGGAAGCAGCAGGAGTTTTCATTGGTCCACCAATCTCTTCTAGTGCTGCATTTGGACCTTTGTTCAGCTCCATCACTGTTCGTTATATTCATCCCATTTCTTAGTAACTATCTGAAAGTCTCTGTCCTACCATAGTATTGGGAGACACTAGACTCAATTGGTACCAAAAAATACATTAAAATCTTGTTTCATAACCTACATTGGTGAGTAGTGACTAGGGTCTTAAAACCCTTCAAGCAGCCATCTAAGCTGCAGCTAAAGGTCTCCTATCATGGGAAGCTAAGAAGAGTGCAAAAAACCCAGGGCATTTGGAAACAATTAGCCTTAGGACATGATGCACCTTGAGACCAGAAGAACTAGATGGTGCCCGGCTACCAATGCCAATCACTTGGGAAAAGATCAAAACTGAAGGCCGTGGATAGAGTGGGAGGAAAAACGTGGAACAAAATCCAAAAACACAATAATAACAAGAATACTGGTCAGATGGAGCCTGGTGGGACCCCCAATACTACAGCCATGGGCCATAGTACACTTCAGACCTGGAATAAAACTCACTTCCAAGGGCTGGCTCTCAGCCCAGTAGTAAATAAGACATACCCGCAGATCACTCAAAACAGGGTGACATACTCTACAGAGATACATCCCTCGGAGCAATCAGCCATAGGGCACCAGCGGGGCAACATTCACAAAGAGGAAAAGCAGGACACACAGGAGTGCATAACTATGAAGGGAACAGGGTTGGGGTGGGGTTACTGGGAAAGCAGAAGAGGAGAGTGGGTTAAGGTTGGGGATGGTAATTAGGGAGTAAAACCAAATGTACATGAAATGTTGAACCACTAAGTTAGTCACTCTCAAAATTCATTTTACTAATGATTCTTCAGGAAGCTGATGATACTGATCTACAAATTGAAGCAACTCCTTTACTCTATACAACCTGGTTTCAGTAGTTGCTTTGTTTTGCTCATTCCCCTCCCAGACAAGTTTCTTAGTGACCAGAAGTTGTAGGAGCACTTCCTATTCATCTAACATGTTTTTTTTTTTTTTTTTTTCCTTTCCAATCAGCCCTGAGACTAACAGTTTTAGCTCTAACAGGACCAAATCCAGGCTTGGCTCAGTGTTACAGTCCATCTCTAATTTTTTTCCCCCTTCCATTGCAGGTATTACTGATAACAGCAGCCAAGTAATTGTATGTCTTGCCTTTTCCTTATAATTCTGCATTTCCTTAAGCATCCAACTAGTCAGTTCCTTAGGAGTTAGATCCCCAACTCCTATTTCCCATAGCTTTTGCCTTGGGCAACTGATTGCACCATAACAGCTGTTTCAATCCATGGGTGTTTTGTTTTGTTTTGTTTTTTATCCCATCCAGAAACTAATGGTTTTTCATTCTCCCGTTTATCCCTTTTCCAAAACCCCATATTCCAGTGAGTCTGGGCCATTGCACCAAACCTCACCATTGTGACACGAACTGCATGAATAATTTAGTTCAGAAAAATCACCAAAAATTGGTCCCTATGAGGCAGAGGTTAAAGATGTCTCAACTATCAAACTTTTCCAAATTACTATACCACTCCACCATCTCTAACATCAGCTCCTCTTCCTCGCATCAATATTCTCCTTCCCACCTTAGGGTTCTGCAATTCCCTGAAACACCTCACAGAATTCACAAACCACCAAGAAAAATGACTCAAGAGATTATGGAGGCTGGTGAGTCCCAAATATGTGGGTCAGGTGTCAGTCAAGAGGAGTCTCCTCACTGACATGGTTGCAGGGGCTGACCAACCAAAATTGACAGATCAGATGACAGGCTACTAGCTCACAAAGCTGTGGAATCTGGTGAATCAGGTCAGGTGATAGGCTACTGCTCCCAAGAACCAGAGGTCAAACAATGACAAACTAAAGGCAGGCTCCAGAGCAAGAGAGAGAACTTTGCCAGATCATTCATGTACTGGATGCAGTTCATACCCTTAAGGAAACTGAAGGCGGTGACTTGAGTCACACCTGTTAGTAAGATGCTACATTCCACCCTAACATATCCCACCCTAATCCTGCCTCACTAACATAACAGATAACTCATTCTAAAGTGGGACAATATAGATCATAGAGGCTAGGATTTACAATGTATCACAAAATGGAGGACTATGGCTAGAAAGGTCATATTAAGTCACTGCACCACATATGCACAAATAGAGTATTAAAAGTATGGTTAGTACTTCCTATATATCTGGAAAATTATTTCAACTGAGAATTAAGATAAAAAACTAGTTTAAAATGCAATCTATAGTTTACTTTGTATCCAACTAAGTGACACAGTATTATATCTAACATTTATCTAATCTGTGTAGGGCATATATCATCAAGACTCCCTTTCATTGTGATGAAATCTGTGCACTCTGAGTGTGTGTCCAGATAATTAGCACCTAAGGAAACAATACTCAGGGGTTACTTTACCACAGGGGCTGAGAAAGAAGAAAGTCCATGGTAATATCAGGGGCAAGGACTTTGGATAAGAAGTGCATTTTGATCCTTCAGGTTATGTCAGCAGTAATTTCCTGGAACAAGGAATAGAAGATGGTGAACATCAGGTTTATGAGTTGCCCTGGGTGCCCATTAGATGTTTGATTCATTGTCATCATGTTTCCACAGCTGTATTCTTGTAGAAAGAACTGCAGGAAATTTCAGTCATTCTTCTGAAAAACAAGTAAGAGCCACTATAGCCCCATTATTGGCCCAAAGCAGGAAATACAACCAAGGCCAACATAATACATTTCTACTGAAAGGAACCTGACTTAGGAAAGAGTTGTGGGCGTTTCATAGGATTGCCAGTCTAAACTGTTCCCAGGCCAGCCATGATAGAAAGACATGCTTACTTAATGACCAATAGTATATGACAAATGACAAAGCCTTTCAATAGGCAAAGGAAGTCTGTACATCAAGATGCAATCCTTTTATGATGCACCAGGAAATATTAATCACTGATGACAAAGTGAAATAAAACAAACATGGCTGTTGACATGCCATTTTTGAGAGTGTGCCAGTATTATGTTACTGACCATGGAGAATGGAAGGCAAGGTGGAGTTGCCCATATGGACAATTATATTTGTTCTGGCACTGGCTTCTTCACCAAATCACCTGTTACTTCAGGTAAATCATTAAACTGAAAAACAGAAGTTGCCTTTACCTTACAAAATTATAAAAAATTGAGATAGTATTTTTCTTGTGATGTTCATTTTCAAGGTCCTTAGCCAAAATCAGACAGCTCACCTCTGAGAGGAAATCAGGTCATAGATATTCTACGAGGTGTATGGGATCTCTAGTGATGCTGCTTTTAAAAAAAATCTGTGCATTGCTTATGTACCAAGTATAAAATGATGATAGATAGATAGATAGATAGACAGATAGAAAGATACATAGATGATAGATACATAGATGTATAGATAGATGCACAGATAGATGCACAGATATGTACTGCCACCAAGTTGGATCCTACTCATAGTGACTCCTCTTTGGGTTTCTGAGATGGTATCATTATGAAGGCAGATTGCCCAACCTTTCTTCCAAGGAGTGGCTGGTGGGTTTGAACCTCCAGCCTTCTGATTAGCAGTCAAATGCCTTAGCCACTAGTAGATAAGTAGCTAGACAGATAGAGGGCTGTCATCGAGTTGACTATGAGTCACAAGACCTTATGTACAACAGAACAAAATTTTGCCTGGACTTGCCTTTTCCTTACAATTGCCAGCATATGTGAGTCCATCATTGTGAGTACTATGCCAAACCATCTTACTGAAGGTCTCTCATGCCCTCACTGGTCCTCTGCTTCACAAAACATTATGTCTTCCTCCACTGAATGATCTCTCTTGATGACATGTCCAAAGCAAGCTAGTTAGATATTTCTGTCATGAGTCATTAAGTTTTCATTGGCTAATTTTTGGAAGTAGATCACCAGACCTTTCTTTCTAATCTGTCTTAGTCTGGAAGCTCTGCTGAAACCTGCCCACTATGACTGACCCTACTGGTATTTGAAATACCAGCAGCATAGCTTCCAGCATCACAGCTACACACAAGCCACCAGAGTTTGACAAACTGACAGATGGGTGGTAGAAAAATATTACTAGATAGTTAATTTATAATATAATTTGAAGTCTCAACTTTTATCTAAAAACAGATATTAAAAATTATCTAGTGGTTTTCTTTGGAGAAGTTAAAAATCATTCATTCATTAGTTACTCCTTTTGCACAAACACCTCATAAAATTAGTAGCTACCATGTATCTCTCAATCCTTATTTGCTCATGATTCATACAACTCTAAGGGTTAACACTCTTCCATGAGGAGGATTGGGTTAATCCAAGTCTTGAGCCTCAGAGAACAGGATTTCTTGATATGTTGAAAAATTCTTCATCACTAGAGAGTGAGGGGTAAATACTGGTCTGACACTCTATGTCCAGTGTCCATTGTGCCAGGGGTAGTAGACACTTGGTCTCTTATCAGCTTTGAACCACAACTCAAACAACCCTCATCTATATTCCACTTTATGCTCGTTATACCTAATTGACTGATCTTCTGTCTGGATCCTTATCTTAGCTCTCCAACCAGGTCAGTCAGCTAGAGTCCTGACTCTGTCTAATTTCTTCCAGGGCCAAGATTCACTTCCAACATTGCTGTTTCCTATTCTTTTGAGCAACTGCTAAGCCCTGAGTCAAACTTGCATCTTCCTTGGGTCCCTCCTTGGAATAATCAGTGTGCCATATGGCCAGTGTATCATACTGACTGGAAGAGATCCATATTTGTGCCCATTACAAAGAAAGGTTTCCCAACAGAATGGGAAATTATTTTCATTTATTTATTTGCTATTATTGTGGTGAAAACATACACAATGATACATTCACCAACATAGCAACTTCTCCATTTACAGCTCAGGGACACTGATGACATTTTTCATATTGTCCCACCATTGTTATTATCCCTTTCCAAAACATTCCACCACCATTAGTATAAACTCAATGTCCCACAAACAAAAACTTTCCCCTTCCTCTTTCCTCCCACCTCTGGTAAATACTAATAATCTTTGCTCCCTCCTGCTCTCTCTCTCTCTCTCTCTCTCTCTCTCTTTCAGCCTATCTAGGAATTTAGCCTCCCCTCTCCTCCCATCCCTGGGGACCAACAAAGAAAGTTTCACTCTTTCATTGATTTTTCACATGAGTGAACTAATACAGTATCTGTCTTTCACATGAGTGAACTAATACAATATCTGTCTTTCTGTAATTGACTTATTTCACTCACCATAATGGCCTTCAGGTTCATCCATTTCATGCAGTGTTTTATAAATTCCACATTATTCTTTAGGGTTGCATACTGTGTATGTACCACAGTTTGTTTACAATTCCTTGGTTGATAGGTAGGTAAGTTCTTTCCATGTCTTTGCTTTTGTGAGTAGTGCTGAAATGAACATGGGTGTGCATACATCTATTTGTGTCCTGCCTTTCACTTCTTCAGGATATATATGTAGTAATGAGATTGCTGGATCAAATAGTATTTCTATTTCCAACTTTTTAAAGAATCCCCATAGCAATTTCCACAGTGGTTGTATATTTATACAGTCCCACCAGCAGTGTATGAAAGTCCCAGTCTCTCCACATCCTCACAGTCATTTGTTATTTTTTGTCTTGCTGAACTTTACCATAAATGCCAGTGCGAAATGATATCTCTGTAATGGCTAATGATCACAAACATTTCTTCATGTGTTTGTTGGCTGCTTGAATATCTTCTTTGGTGAAGTGTCTGTTCATGTCTTCTGCCCATTTTTTAATTGCATTATTTGTCTTTTTGATGTTGAAGTGTTGAAGTTTTCTATAAATTTTAGAGACAAGTCCTTTGTCTGATATGTCATTGCCAAATATGTTTTCCCATTCTGTAGGTTCTCTTTTTACTCTTTTGGAGAAGTCTTTTGATGCACTTAAAAATTTAATTTTTAGAAGATCTCAACAATCTAGTATGTCTTCTGCTGTTTGTGCATCATGGATTATGCTTGACAGTCTACTGATATTACACATTAGGGCCCAGAATGGGAAATTATTGAACAATATCATTAATATCACATGCGAGTAAAAATATGCTGAAAATAATTAAAAAATCATTGCAGCAGTGCATTGACAGGAAACTGCCAGCAATGCAAGCTAGACTCAGAAGAGGGTGTAGATGTTGATGTCAGATGGATCTTGACTGAAATAAAAAAATAACAGAAAAATATTTACCTGTGTTTTATTGAGTATGCAAAGGCATTTAACTGTGTGGATCATAACAAATTACGGATAATATTACAAAGAATGACAATTTCAAAACATTTAATTGTACTCATGAGGAACATGTATATAAACCAAGAGGCAGTCATTCAAACACAACCAGGGATACTGCGTGGTTCAAAATCAGGAAAGGTGTGCTTCAAGGTTGTACCATTTCACCATACTTATTCAATCTGTACATTGAGCAAATAATCCAAAAAGTTGGACTATATGAAGAGGAACACAGAATCAGGATTGGAGGAAGATTCATTAACAACTTGAGATAAACAGATGACATAATCTTTCTTGTTGAAAAAAGAAGATTTAAAGCACTTACTGATAAAAATAAAAAACTATAGCCTTCGGAATAGATCACACTTCAACATCATGAAAACAAAAATCTTCACAACTAGACAAATAAGCAACATAATGATAAACAGAAAGAAGATTGAAGTTGTCAAATATTTCATTTTACTTGGACCCGCAATCAATGCCCATGGATTCAGTAGTCAGGAAATTAAACAGTATATTGCATTGGGCAAATTTGCTACAAAAGACTTCTTTAAAATGAACAAAAGCAAAGATATCATCTTGAGGATTAAGGAGCACCTGATGCAAGCCATGCTATTTTCAATTTCCTCACATGAATGAGAAAACTGGACAATGAATAAGGAAGATTGAAGAATTGATGCATTTGAATTGTGGTGTTGGCAAAGAATATTGAATATACCATAGACAGACAGAAGAATAAATAAATCTGTCTTGGAAAAAGTGTAGCCACAATGCTCCTTAGAAATGAAAATGGCCAGACTTTGTCTCTTGTACTTTGGTCATGTTATCAAAGGGACCAGGCCCTGGAGAAGGATATCATGCTTGGTAAAGTAGAAAGTCAATGAAAAGGGAAGACCCTCAATGAGATGTACTAATAGTGGCTGCAGCAATGAGCTCCAGCATAGGAACGATTGTGAGGATGGTGCAAGACTGAGCAGTGTTTAGTTCTGTTGTACATAGGGTTGCTATGCATCAGAACAAGCACATGGCCCCTAACAACAACAGCAACATGGACACAAGGTTTTAAGATTTCCTGAAGTTTCATTTTATGAACAAAAAAACTGAGGAAAAAGATGCAGTACCAAATTCAAAGGTAAATTCTCTATTCCACTTGCTTTTACTTATGACAAATATGACTTAGCAACAGAAATTCTCTTTCAAGAAATAAATGGTGTCTATAGCCTCCTTCCCTCATAAGTAATTTAGATATTGTTCACATTTAGTCCTAGACCCAAGGCTGCATTTGAGATGCAAACTACATTAGGAGAGATTTCATGAGTCTTTGACATTCCTGTTTCTATGCATTCATTTCCTGAAAAATTTTATCTGACTCATCTGTGATTTTCATATCCTTTCCTTCCTCCATCCTTCCTTCATTCTTTTCATTTCATTCTCTTCTTTCTTCGCTGCTAGATGCTTTTATGAGTACTGTTGAAAATGTCAAAATGAGTAAGATTTGATCTCTGTTTTTAAAGAGTTTTCAATCTAGTGAGAAAGGCATATAGAAAATTAACAATAATACAAGTAAAATCTGTACCATCAAAGAAGTAGAAGCAAAGGGTATATAACAGTGTTTCCCATCCATCTGCCTAAGTACTATCTGTTTCTCTAGGTCAAGTTCCAATCCTATTCTTACATATCATAACTTTTAATATCAATGCTTCTTGTAATCTATCACAAAATCCCTCTGAATGGAAGACAACACTAGGAGATGAAAAGAGGTGTTCCCTACTAAGTTTCAAAGTCACACGGCTAGACAGTTTCAGTCTCATTCTAGAGCCTGCTCTTAACCCCTACACTAACCTGCCTCTTCAATACTTTATGATTGACTGACTTCCAGAGTCATCTCTAGGGCAAATAGAGTCTGTTTACCTGGAAGGACTCAGCCAACAGTATAGGCCCAAGTGAAAGGAGTGGCTGATACTTGGCTACTCCATCAACCTGAACACTGACTACAAGCACAGCAGTGGCACAGGTGCCTGTAAGGCCAGCATAAATTTATAGGTCTGCTTTTGCTTTGAGGGGGTAGTCTCTCTCTCTCTCTCACTCTCTCTCTCTCTCTCTCTTTCTCTCTCTCTCTTTCCCCTCTCTCTCTATTTCCTAAAACTTTCCAGGTATTTCCAAACAAATACCACAGAGGTATAAGCCTCAGATGTGAAGCAAAAGGCTTGAGGTCAAAGATTTTGATCTACCTTTTGTTTTCAGCATGCTACCCTAAATATATCCATTACATAGCATTTTCAAGGACATTCTTTCAAGATAAGTAGATTTGGTAAAATTTAAGTCTGCATTCAAAAATTATTAAAATAAAATCTGACTGCTACCAAATGAAACATATTTTATGTTCAGGGAAAAAAATAATTGTTTTTTTTTTTTAATTGCTTTTTCCTCTTCTGCTATTCTGTGATTATTCCTACCTTAAAATGTGGGATGACCAAGGATTCAGAATTTTTTGAAAGAAGTTGATTATCCCATTAAAGTTACTTCAGCTACTGAAAATCAGTTATAATTTCAGACTATTGGTTTTCAATTGTTTTTGCACACTGTAAAACCCCAAATACAGAATTCAGGAATAAGCAGTTCTGAAGCTTATAGAGTGATAATACTGAAGTAATGGAGAAGAAGAGTTCTTGGGAAGAGATGTGAGAAGTTACATGGTTCGGTTGTCCTTGGTTATAACACAGACTCATAGGACCAAGGATTTCAAACATACAGCAGTACACTTAGGCATGTCCTAATCTTACTTCAGAATGTCTTTATTTTAAGGAGGTGAGGAAAAAGTGAAACAAAATCCACACGACACAAAGAGCAGAAAAGCTGCAGATGCAATGAGAGGTAGAAATATTGGTGACAGATGTGCTTGACTTATTGGTGAATCCTCAATCCAGACAGCATCTTCATCATCTCTCTGACACTGCCTCTTCCCCAAAGCACATGACAGACCACATAATGGCTTTTACAAGTGTGCTCAGCAGAGAGAAGCTGTGAAATTGCAGCATCTCTTTCACTCATAACATTACAGCAGCCTTGTAAATACCTCTCCTTAATCCAGCCACCCAGCAGGACACAACTCTATTGAAAAAGAAATCTTTGGCAGTACTAAAGGTTCTCAAAAGATATACTCAAAAGAAGGCTGGGGTTTAAATCTATTATGGCTGGGTCATCTTGACTTTTATATATCTCTAACAATTAGCCTAATAGACTGTATACCATAGAGAACATATTTAGTAAAAATATCATGTCAGTTATCAATTCTTCTTTCATTTAAATCATTGAATTACTACGCTTTTATGAGGACTACCAATCACCACGCCTTTGGGGAGTTTTAATGCTCTAAAAAGGTCTTTGTCTAGCTCTTAGAAGCAAGATTGATGTTTCAATATTTCTGGGACAAACCAGGGGAAGACAACAAGTCAAACAGCTGTCAAACTGAGAGGATAAGAAAAGAAGTCAAAACAAATCATATGTTTTGGAGCAAATTCAGCTTAAATTCATATCCTGGGTGACCAACATTTATAAAATAGTAATTCAAATTCATTTATAAGTAGATTTCTGTTTCTAAGGTGAAATAGCAGAGACTCTTAACTATTCTACCTGATACTAGCCAAATTAAATAAATAACTAAGTGAGTAACTAAGACAAAGTACATGGATTAACAGCTTTATATTAGAAACCAGGAAACAAAAGACAGTGATCCCTGAGAGATGGTAAACAAAAGGGGAAAGCCCTGTGATTACTCCATCTTGTTGCCCAAAGAGAATTTCCAGTTTGTGACAAAAGAAGTGAAAACCCAGGCAGAGCCCAGTAGTCCTGCTGAGCTGAGGAGATGGCCTTGTAAGTCCAGGGAGAACAAAGCAGCTAAGGTTTACAGGGTAGAGAATCAAAGAGAAGAGAGTTGCACAGAGAGAGGGCCCCCTTGGAATCATAACTGAGTACTGATCAGCATATATGTAACAGGAAATCACCTAGGGATAAAAATCTACCTGAAAGAATTCAACGGCCCATAAGGGTGTGAATAGTTTATGTTTCCTCCAGCCTGGGCAGGAAACCTCCTAACTCCTAGGCCATGGGTAGAGTACTCAGAAGGGTTTTGCTTCAGTAGTAGGGAAAAAATTAGCCATAGACTAAACATTGTTATTTTCCCACCTAATAAAGTTTAAAAGCAAGACCCAAGAGGATCAAACCATTTCCAACTAACTTAACTGCATCCCATACCAAAGCTCAATAATATTTTTAGGAATACAAAAATATCCAGTACCCAATAAGGTAAAATTCCCCATGTCTGGTACCCAATAAAAAATTACTAGGTATTCTAAGAAGCAGGAAAATATGACTCATAATGAGGAGAAAATAAATTAATTAAAATTTAACTCCAAATGGAATAGATGATAGAATTAGTAGACAAGGATAATAAAAGAGTAATCAATATTCCATATGTTCAAAACATTAAGTAGAAATGTGAAAAATATAACAAAGACCCAAATCAAACTTCTAGAGATGAAAACCACATTAAAAATTACAAGATCATAAATTACACTGGATGTCATTAACAACAGATCAGTCATTCTAGAAGTGAAGATTAATGAATTTGAAGGACTAGGAACAAAAATTATTCAAGGAAAAGAGAAAACTTTTATTTATTTACTTACTTACTTACTTATTTATTTATGAAAAGACCATCAGTAAGCTATGGGAAAGTGTCCTATGGCCTAATATATTGTACTTCTTGAAGGAGAGTAAAGAAGAAAGGCATAGAAAAAAATACTAAAAATAATGACCTAACATACGACAGAAAATCACTGAAAGACAAAAACCACCCAAAAGTATTAGACAGTGCATAGGGATGGGACTAGTTCCTATTTCTTCTAGTCAGGGTGGGAAACCTCATAACACCTAGGCCATTGCTTAGAATACTTAGAAGGGTTTTGCCAAACTTGGTTAAAACTAACCAAACCAAAAACCAACTCATTGTCATCAAGTCAATTCCAACTCATAGTGACCTTGTACAGCACAGTTGAACTGTCCCATAGAATTTCCAAGAAATTCTTTATGGAAGGATATTGCTATATCTTTCTCCCATGGAGTGGGTGTGGGTTTGAACTGCTGACCTTTAGGCTAGCAGCTGAGTACTTAACCATTGTCCCACCATGTCTCCTTTGGTTAAAACTTGTTAGGTGCTGTCACGTTAGTTTCAACTTAGTGAGCCTATGCACAACAAAACAAAGCACTGCTCATCCTGTGCCACCTCACAAATATTGCTATGTTTGAGCTTATTGTTGCAGCCACTGTGTCAATCTATCTCCTTAATGAGATGATTAAGACTCCTTACCCACACATGCAGGAAGTTCAATTAACCTCAGGCACAAGAAACATGGAGAAAACTATACCATGGCACATCAGAATGAAATTGTTCAAAATCAGTAGCAAAGAGAAAATTTTAGAAGAAGCCATAGAAAAATACATACTATATACAGGTGACAAAATTTATCATCAGAAGCAATGCAAGAATAAAGAAGGTAGACTATTTTTAACATACTGAAAGAAAGAAAAAAAAAAACTTTTATTCTTCCAAACCCAGTGAAAATATCATTCAAAAAGTAATGTTAAAAAAGGCATTTTCAGAAATACAAAAGCTGAAAGAATTCATCACTGGCAGACTTATAATACAAGAAATGTTAAATGATGTCTGTCAGGCCAAAGAAAAATGATACCAGAGGGGAATTTGGACCTACAGAAAGCAATGAAAAACAGTACAAATGGTGATTATATGGGAAAAATATAGTACATTTTCCCTTACTATTTAAATATTTTTAAAGATACTTGACCATTTAAAGGAAAAATCATCAAAACGTATTGTGTAGTTCTGCCAAAAATAAGTAGAATAAGTATGACCAAACCGAAAACAAGCCAATTACTGTTGCATCAGCTTTGACTCACCGGTGACCTCATATGTGTCAGAGTACAATCATGCTCCAGAGGGTGATAATCTGCTGATTTTTCAGAAGTAGAGCACCAGCACTTTCTTGAGAGGCACTTCTGGGTGAACTCAAACCTCCAAACTTTCAGTTAGTAGTTGAGTAGCATTAACCATTTGCACCCCTTAGGACTCCTATAACTATGACAACATAACAGAATAAAGATGTCTAGATCTCTAAATGTCATATAAGAGCATAAAGGTTGGGAAGTGAAAAATGGGAGTGCACTGCTGTAAGGTTAGGGAGCTCTGGTGGCATAGCGCCTACAGCATTTGACTGCTAACCAGAAGGCTGGCAGTTCAAACCCACCAGCCACTCCTCAGAAGGAAGGTTGGGCAATCTACTTGCATAGAGATACTGCCTAGGAAACTGAAGGAGGAGGTGCTGTGAGTCAGGACTGACATGTCGGCAGTTAATTTGTTTTTGTTTGTTTGTTTGTTTTTGTATAAGGTAAAAATGCATATCATAAACTCTGAAGTAATCACTTAAAAAGAATAAAGAGTTTTCACTAATAAATCAAAAAGGAGATAAAATGGAATTCATAGAAAATATTTAGTTAACCCAAAACCAAACTCACTGCCATCGAGGCAATTAAACTCATAGTGACCCCTATGGGGTTTCCAAGGCTGTAAATCTTTATGGAAGCAGATTGCCTCATCTTCCTTCTGCGGATTGGCTGGTGGGTTAGAGCCACCTTTTGGTTAGCAGCCAAATGCTTTAAACACTATACTATAAGAGCTCCTTAATTAACACATTAGTTCCTTACAAGAAAGAAAAATAGGAAAGTATATATATTTTTTAAAAAAAGGGATGAATAGAAGACAAATTGCAAGATGTTGGATTTAAACCCAATTCAATATTAACATGAAATGCAAATGATCTAAACATTCGATTAAAAGCCAGAGACTGTCAGACTCAGCAATATGCTGGCTGTAAAAAAGTCCACTTTAAATATAAAGACACAAATAGATTAAAATGAGAATAAGGATATAGTATGCTAATACCAATGAAAAGAAAGCTAGAATGGCTAAATTATTTTCAGGCAAAATAGATTTCAGAGTAAAGAGTATTACCAGGGAGGAGAGTTCCAGTAAGATGGTGGACTAGGCAGAAAGACTGCTCAGACCCTGTTCAACAAAGAAAAGGGAAACCAATTAACACAGACAGAGATGATAATCTTGGACCCTGGAGCCTTGAAGGGAAGGATACAGAAGTGGACTAAACCCCAACTAGCAGAAGAATTTGCGTGAAAATACCAAAAAAGGAGACAGATGGAACTGTGGTCTGGCAGCGATCCTGAGCGATCCTGACAGCACGGCACAGACAGCTTGGGGATTCTTGGGTGGTGGTAGGACCTATGAATTAACCTGAAAATCAGCCCTGGTAACCAGGGACTGTTTGGAGGACTGCTCTGGTGGCTGGGGAATAAACGGAGAAGGTGAAGAGAAAGGCGGGCTGAGCTGTGGACTTTTGCCAGTCTGGAGAACACTGCCATTTTGAATGTTGTTACAAGCAGCTTGACCATTTTGGATATTTAAAGAAACAGTGTTCTCTGAGATTCCAGGGGCTTAAGAAGAGGTTCTGCTTTCCAGCAACCCCAAGGACAGTCCAGACCTTCAAGACTGAAAAGGTGTGATATTCCTCTTGTTACTCTTATACCCCACACTCTCTTGGTGAATGGAGGTGCGGCTATCCCCCACTCCCACCCACATTCTGGGCCCACAGGAACTCCATCACAGTCTGTGTGCTCAGACGGAGCCTGGGTGCCCTGCCTTGTCCTGCACCGATTTTTTTTTTTTTTTTTTCTTTTTCACTTGCTTTGTTCTGGTGATTCATTTGCTTGTATTTGTCTGTTTTAAAACAACTATTATTATTAATACTTTTGTCCTTTTTGATATTATTCTTATTCTTCCCCTCCCAGGTCCAGTTTTCAGCTTTTTTTCTTTTCCTTGTTCCTGGTTGATTTTTTTTTTCTTTTTTTCCCTTTTTTTTTCTCTTGGTTAACCCTATTACTTGTTTTTCTTTTTGCATTTTTCCCTTTTTTTTATTCATTATCTTCCTTCTCTACTTTTTTTCTCTCAGTGCCCTATCCCCAGATATTACTGGTTTTCTTGTTTTTTCTTCTACTTTTTCCCTTTTTTCCTTTTTTGGTTACTGTTCCTGTGTGATTACATGGTGTATTTTTTGTCCAGGTGCTTTTAGTTTTTTGATCGTTATTCAATTGTAATTTTCGTCTAACTGAGTGGGAGACAGCAACAGTCCCCATAAGACAAAACTACACCCACACCTCCTGAAACTTCACTTACTGAGCCAGAGCCACTACTACTTCCTTCTCCACCAATGGACCAATGATAAAAAAAAAAAAAACACAAAGAAGAGCCTGAATCACCCTTGGCTGCTCTTCACAAACAGTTAACAGAGATCTAAATACAACAATGCCATGGTGCCTCAGAGACAACAGACCATCAGTCCACACAAAGAAGCAGGATAAAGTGGTAGAAACAAGGGAGCAGGGTACAGACCCAGAACATACCCCTGAAGAAGAATCAGCATTGGA
>NW_006921626.1:4758560-4776784 GCF_000298275.1 Orycteropus afer afer | reverse complement strand
TGTGGTAAACTGTGGTCAATGTCATGAGACAAAGTGTATGTGAACTGCTGTATGGAAAGTGAATTTGCTCTGTAAATCTTCACCCAAATCACAATAAAAAAAGAAGGAAACACGCACACACACACACAAAGAATATTACCAAGTATTAAAAGGATAATTTTATAATTATTAAGGAATCAGTTTATCAGGATGACATAATAAACACAAATGGTTATGCACAGAGCTTCCAAACACATAAAGCAAAAATTGTTAGAACTAACCTCCTTTTAAGCATGGTGGAAAGTTTTGGAAACATAGCAGTGATGGTGGTATAAGATAATGAATATAGTTAATCTCACTGAATATATATTTAAAAGGTTTGAATGACAAATATTTTGTTATATATATGCATTCTTCACATAAAAAAATGACAATGACATCCAAAAAAAATTGATAGAATTAAAAATGAAATAGATAACCTCATTTTGTAGGAGAGTCCAACAGCCCTTTCTTAATAATTATTGGCCAAGTAGACAGAAAATTTGTAAGGACAGAGACTAGAACAACGTTATTGCCCAAGCTGATCAAATTGACCTTTATAGAACACTACAACCAGCATCACTAGAATACAAGTTATTTTCAAATGCACATGGAGCATTTACTAAGAGAGACTATATTCTGTGTCATAAAACAAGTCTTAATAAATTAAAGTGATACAGAGAATGTCCTCTGACCACAAGGGAATAAATTAGAAATTAATAACAGAAAGACATGTGGAAAATCTCCACATATTTGGAAATAACCTAACATGCTCTAAAGATCACACAGGTCAAAGAAGAAATCAATAGAAGTAGAAAGCAATTTGAATGGAATGAAAATGATAGCACAACATACCAAAATGTGTGGAATGCTGATAGAGCAGTGCTTACCAAAAAACCAAACTCACTGCCGACGAGTTGGATCCAACTTATAGTGACCACTCCTTGGGTTTCTTGAGGCAGTATCACTACAAGTAGATTGCCCAACCTTCCTTCCGAGGAGTGGCTGGTGGGCTTGAATCGCCAGTCTTTACTGGTTAGCAGTCAAATGCATTAAGCACTGAGCTACTAGAGCAGCACTTAGGGAGACCTTTATAGCACTAAACACTCTTAGTAGAAAAAAAAAAAAAAAGAAAGGTCTCTATTCAATGATCTCAGTTTTAATCTTAAAAATAATTAGAAAAAGAAGAGTAAGTTACACCCAAAACCAGCAGAAGAAAGGAAAATAAAGACTAGAGTGGAAATCAATGAAATTCATTCTCTATATTACAAAGGATCAGAACTCAAAACCAGCTTAAGGCTGTAGGGATATTGCTTGGAATCTGAGTTATATGTACAAGTATTCTTATTACCATTTTATGGGAGAAGTAAGGACATAAGGAATTGCATAGGAACTCTGGTACCAAGGTGCCTAAGGCATTTGACTGCTAACCAGAAAGCTGACTGTTCAAAGCTACCAGTCACTCCTCAGAAAGAAGGTTGGGCAATCTACTTCCTTAGTGATACTAGCTCAGAAACCCAAGGAGGGGTCACTATGAGTCAGGTCCGACTTGATGGCATATAACAACAATAACCTACATTTATATGGAGTCCCTGCATGGTGCAAATGGTTAAGTCCTTGGCTACTAACTGAAAGTTTTCTGGTTCAAATTCACCAAGAGGCACATTGGGAGAAAGTCTGGCAATCTACTTTAGAAAAATAACAGCCATTGAAAATCCTATGGGACATATATTTACTCTGAAACACATGAACTCATAAGGAATCAGAAAGCACTCAATTGCGACTGGCTTAGTTTGTTTTGTACATTTATGCAGTCCTACAAAGTCTTTCACAATAAAAACATTCTCTCAATCACCTTATTTTGAACAACCAAATGCTGATTGGGAAAAATACATCAACCAAAGCTTATCTTGGATGTGTGTAGAATTCATCTAATGGACTTGCTTTAAAGGGGGAGGGAAATATATTTTTAAGAATATTAAATATTTTCTACAGCATGAAACAAAATCTTGGGTGCTATTGCAAGTAATGCATGTAAAGAGCATTTTTGAAAAACAATACAGGAACACTATACACAAATGAGAAAGAACAAACCACTGTAACACAGCAGCATGAATGAATCTTACAGATATATTATTGAGCCAAGTAAGCCAAATCTTATTTATAAAAGATTCTATTTCTACAAAATTCAAAAACAGGCAAAGCTAATCTTTCATGTTAGAAATGAAGTAAAAGTCACCTTTGGGGAGGAGGGAAGAAGTAACAGAAGCAGCTCATAATGTTGGTAATGCTATTTCTTGGCCTGGTATAGAACATACTCAGATATGATTTTTCTGTGCTAACTTACTGAACTGTTGACTTACTAGCTACACACTCTCCTCTATTTATGTTATCTTCAATAAAAGCAAACAAACAATAAAAAAGAAATCAAGAAAGGAAATGAGGCCACTTGACTAGATAGGTGAAAGGCAAGGAACAGAGAACCAAGTATACATTCTGGTTGTCATCCACAACAGAGACATTAATCCCTCTTATTTAATAGGCACGATCAGTACAGAAGACCAGTTTAGAGAAAGAATACAATCTCTGGAACCCCAGTTTGGGTGTTAGAATTGATAACCCAACAACTAATATTCTTCCTTGTTCTTTCACTTTCCATTGTCCCATTGTAATGATAAAATGAGAATCATGGGCACAATGTTTATTTTCAATAATCCTTCATGGCTAATGTTATTTCTCTGTGCTCTTCACCTTTTTAGATGATTTATCAAAATCTAGCATTCTTTCCTTTTCCCATACCCCTGCACTCCCAGTTCTAGAACTACAAAAATAAAATATAAAAGCAAATAGCAACCTCCTCAAAAAATTAAACATAGAATTACCATTGTTGTTATTTTTAGTTGCCATGGAGTCAGTTCCAGGCATAGTGATCTTGTGTATAATAAAGTGAAACACTTCCCAATTCTGTGACAGTTTCATAATCCTTGGTGTATCTAAGTGTAATCACCAATCAGCTTTTCCAGTGATTGGTCTTTCTTGGAAATGTGTTCACAGCAGTTAAGATGAAGTCTCATCATGTTTGGTTCTAAGGAGCTTTCTGCTTGTATTTCTTCTAAGATTGTTTCTTTTTCTTCTTCTGTCAGTCCAGAGAATATTCAATACTCTTCACTAACACCACAATTGGAATACATCAATTCTTCAGTGTTCCTCTTTCATTATCCAGTCTTGATATGCCTAAGAGGCAATTGAAAAGACAATGGGTTGGGGCAGGCTCATCTTAGTCATCAAAGTGACAGTTTTGCTTTTTAAAATTTAAAAGGGTGTTTTTGCAGCAGATTTGCCCAGTGCAATATGTCATTTGCTTTATAGACTGCTCATTCCATGGAATTCAGTCAAAGTCCATGGTAACAGCAGACAAGAATTACCATGTTGCATTTGTTGTTAGGTGCCATCAAGTCAGTGCTAATTCATAGTAACAGTATGTTCAACAGAAGGAAACATTGCTTGGTCTTGTGCCATCCTCACAATCTTTGCTGTGTTTGATTCACTGTGTGATAGCCACCGTGTCAATCTAACTCATTGAGAGTCTTCTTCTTTTTCATTGATCATCTACTTTATCAAAGATGATGTCCTTCTCCAGGGACTTGTCCCTCTTGATAATATGACAAAAGTACAGGAGAAGTACACTTTGGCACAACAATTGCAATCCTTGGTATATACCCAAGATAATTGAAAACAGAGACTCAGATATTTATATACAATAGTCATGACAGCATTATTCACAATATTCTAAAGGTGGAAACAACTGAAGTATCCATCAACAGATGAATGGATAAATAAAACAAAAAAAAAAAAGCCCTGGTGGCACAGTGGTTAAGTGCTTGGCTGCTCACCAAAAGATAAGCAGTTGGAACCCATCAGCCACTCTTTGGGAGAAAGATGCAGTAATATGCTTCCATAGAGATTTAAAGCCTTAGAACCGTAAGAGGGCAGTTCTTCTCATCCTACAGGGTCACTGTTAGAATCAACTTGTTGACAATGGATTTGATATTTTGGTTTATATACAGGTGGTCTTCAACTTAAGACAGGGTTCCTTTCCAATGATACCATGGTAAGTTGGTTCTGAACCTAAGATGAATACTTCTTTATTTTTCATTACTGTCACCTTTTATTGTGAGTATCTTTATAAATCTGATCTTTGAACATCTCCGAGTGAATATCTGAGAATGATAACATAAGCAAATTGCATGCTGTAACATTGTATGTAGTATATATTACTAATGGAAATGTCAAAAAAAAAAAAAAGAGAAATAGATGGTCAGTGACTACCCATAAATAAATGGAATATTATTCAGCCTTAAAGAGTAATGTAGTTATGATACATGTGACATCATAAATGAACCTTGAACTCATTATGATGAGTGAATTAGTTAGACATGAAGGGACAAATATTTTATGATCCCACTCATAAGAAATATCTAGAATAGGCAAATATAGGGAGACAAAAGTTTAATAGTGGTTACTGGGGGCCGAGGAAAGGGAAGAATGGGAAATTATTGCTTAAGGGATACTGAGTTTCTGTTTAGGGTAATAAAAAAACATTTGGAAATAGATTGTGGTGGCAATTGCACAATGTGGTGACTGTAATTAACGTCACTGAATTGTATACCTGAAGTGGTTAAAATGGCAAATATTTTGTCATGTATATTTTACCACAAGAAATAGAAAAAAATAGAAAGAGATAGCAACCAATTTCAGTTTCCTTAATCTTGGACAGAACTCAGAAAAGGTAACCCTTGCATGAACATGACCAAACTCATTGCTTTCAACAACAATGGAAAATAACCTTGTGTTCTACCATGTATTCTGTTCCACAGCTGTAGCCACTATCTCTGCCTTTTCAAGGACCCTGAGAAAGCTCCTTCTTGCCCTATACCAAGTTGCAGTTTTCTTGGGCAACAGGGAAGAAGTAGCTTTAATTGGGTATCATTTAATGTTTTGTGACAGAGACATCACTATTAATTCTTCCTTTACAGATGAGGAGACTGAACTTTAGAAAGCAATTTTCTCAAAGTCATATGAAGGTAAAAGGGACTGAAACACAGATTCTCTGACTTTAGATGTCATGCTATTCTACTGCAGCACACAGGTTCTAAAGGAGCTATGCTTTATTCTGTAACTCACACTTTCATCGTTTCTTTCATTTATTTATTTAATCACTTATTCAGATTATGCTTATTTAGGGAGCTCTGATGGCATAGTGCCTAAGGCGTTTGACTGCTAACCAGAAGGCTGGTGGTTCAAACCCACCAGCTACTCCTCAGAAGGAAGGTTGGGCAATCTACTTCTGTAGTGATACCGTCTCGGAAACCCAAGGAGGGGTCACTATGAGTTGGGTCCGACTTGACGGCAGTGAGTTTGTTTGTTTGTTTGTTTTTTGTATTTGCAAGATAGTTATTATTGAAGACTTCAGAGAAGTAGAGTTTTCAGTGCTCAAAGAGTACTTTGTACTCAGGAAATACAGAGTGGATATCCAGCAGACATTCTGTCATGAAGACAGAATTAGAACTTTAGCTTCCCAAAGTAGAAATGGCAGAAATTCTATCTATGTGTAGGCAACACAATCCCTTGCAAATAAGAGTTAAGTGCTCTGAATTGGAAAAGGATTAGATTTGCTGTTGTTGTCGTTGTCAGCTGCTGTTGATTTGGCCCTGATTCATGGTAACGCCATGCACACAGAACAAAATGCTTCCCAGTCCTGTTCCATCCCCATGACTGGTTTTGGGGTAGACCATGTGTGCCATGTGATCATTGGCTTATTTCTGGAAATAGATCACTAGGCTTTTTTCCTAGTCTGTATTAGTCTGGAAACACCACTGAAACCTGTTTAGTATAATAGCAACAAGCAAACTTCCACTGACAGATGGGTGGTGGCTAAGCATGAGGTGCACTGGCACGGAATCCAACCTGGGTCTCTCACATTTTCTACTATCACACAGAAGTTAAGTGTTCTCATATGGAGATTTTCTGTGTAGAAGGAAATTATACAGAAAAAGCTTCAATTCATGCACTTGTGATTACAGAGGAGAAATGGCCTAAAATCGAAAGAAGAGCGCAAGTTTCTTTCCAAGTTGCATCCAGGCATCCAAATTACATTTGTATTCACACCAATATGTTTCTAGAACTAGAGATTAAAAAAGCATTGTTCTATGGGTCCTGAGAATCTGGTATGGACTGAATTTCCCATTTGGCCATTGTTCTATGCAAAAACTTCCCTCAAGATTGGATAGAACCAGGGTATCCCCCATGGAAACTTATTTTCCAAGTGTTTCCACTGGACTGTGACAGCTGCTGGAGAGGATGGGGGACGGGAGCTCAGGAGGTGGGACAGGAGCTCAGGGATATTTTTCCCCTGGCTCATTGTGCTTTTTTACTAACAAAAGATCTAGGCAGCTGGTTGTGGAAGAGAGTAAGATGCTCAGAAAGTCCTCTTTCTTGGCCTATTATGTGGTTCTGAGAAAGGAAACTCAAGCAAGATCAATACATCCTCTGTGTAGACGTCAAATGGCTTGTGACGTTGGTTTTTCAGAGCTGTTTTTAGTGAGGATATTCCAGTCTTATGAATTTGACATGAATTTGGCTCGGTTTCCCAACAGAATGCAATGTAGGCATAATTTCATCTTCCTGTAATTGTCTATTTAACTTGGCAATCCAGACTAATTTTTTCCTGTGAAATGAGCTCAGGACGTCACTAGGAGAGTGGTTGAGTTAATTAATGAGGCATAATAATACACATAATAAAAGCTTATGATCTGAATCCTCTTCCCCCTGTTTTCCTCTATTCTTCTCATAGAGAAATGCTGGTCTTGCTGGAATCTGTGAGTCACATTCCGTTAAAGAAGTCTCTTCTTCTTGTAAACAACATCAAGGGGAACATAATAACTTGAGAACCATCTGTTTGATGGAGTCCTTGACTTTTTTTTTCTTCTCATTTCCCCCCATTGCATGTTAAAGGAAGTAAAAAAGGAAAAAAAATAATTCTAATTATATTGCTGTTTACTGATCACAGGATAAATTTTATTGTATATACTTTAAATACCATTCCAATCCACACCCAAAGCCTCAATGATCTTTGTGCTTCTGCTCCTTCCCATCTCCTGTTTTTTTTTTTTTTTTTCTTTTAGCTTTGCCTGATTATATTTAGGTCTGTTCTCTAACATCTTCAAATTCCTGCAGCCCAGTCATACCAGGAATAGCTAGAGGGATAATTGCTTGCTTTGGTATTAACAGTAGATTGGGGAAGAGTTCACAGGTGTCAATGGCAAGACCAGAGAACACAGTGCATAAGGTATGGCTTTAATCCTCACAGTTCCACTTGGTATGGTTGAGTTGGGGCAAATCATTGAATACTCTCCTCTGAAAAAAATAATGGATTCCAAAATGTTACTTCTATAAAAACTTATTGGGAGCCAGCTACATATATGCCAGGCACTAAGTTCATAAGAATACAGTACATGAGAATATCAGCTTTGCCATCATAAAGTAGCAAGTGGCATAGAGTACATAAAAGTTCTCTGTATATTATACAGCATTGCACAAATCTCAGAAAGTATTAGCATTTTAATCACAGTAAGTCATCTAATAGTTGAACTGGATCTTTCATGAGCCTAGGACTTCCTTTATAGGCCAAGATTAGGCAAGGAAACAATAGTGCACCAGGGAAAGCTTAAGGAGCCCTGGTAACCCAATGGTTAGGCTTTTGGCCAATAACAAAAATGTCAGTGGTTTGAACTGACCCAATGGTTCCACAGAAGAAATGACCTGGGATCTGCTCCTGTAAAGATTGCAGCCTAAAAAATCCTATGGGGCAGTTCTACTGTGTCCTACAGCATCATTATTAGTTGGAATCGACTGGAGGCACACAACAAAAAAAGATAAAGTTCAACTTCAACGTTTTTATAGGTAATCTTTCCTCAGACAGAAGAAACATTATTTCCTTATTGAGATCTGCAGTTGATGCCATTTTGCTGTTGCCAGTTAGCACATGATTTATTTCAGATGCAAATTCTTTGATTTCATCACTCCAAATCTTGCGAAAAGAAAAAAAAAATGCCATTCTTCATCAAAGTCAAAAATTGTCTAAAACAATGTTGTGTTTTTTTTTTTTTTTTTTTTTAAGAAATCATATCCACTCTGAGGCTTGGCACACTCTGTTACATGCCTGTGTTTGGCACTCATCTCTGCCAAGAGTTTCAAAGTTGAAATCTCAGGGGATCAAAAAGTTTGGATAGAGAGGGTGCATTCCACGTGAGTCACAAGTGGTGAAGTCTTATCCAGCACCCAGCTTGACCACTTTTCTTTAAAACTAGCCATATCAGGAAACAATATCAGTCATCAAAGGAAATATTTTACCTGTCTCACTCTTGAACTTGATCATTTAAGTCACTTTCATACATGTAGATTATAACATCATTAGCTCTGTTATCCTCTCACTAATTCATTTTGAACTTTGAGGAAATTGTGACAAATATTTATATGGTTCTCCAACAACTCTTTAGAAGTGCTCTGGCAAATAATGTTGTTAAATTAAAGTTAATTGAAAAGAATTTTATTTTGCACATTTGGTCATAGAGCTATAGTTTCCAGAGAGGGAAAGGTAGGTATCACTAAATGTATCTCCACAATATTGCAAAATTAGGGCTTGGAATAACTGTTCTAACTCAAAAGACAGAGACTCAAAGTACATTATTGAGACAGTGACTGTATTCTAGTGTTTCATAATTTTATACAGCAGTCTTCTGTGCAAACACATGAAAGAACTCAAGTTAGAAAAAAAAAAAAAACATACCTTAAAAATTCAGAACAAAAGTGGTAATAGTATGAGACAAAGAAACAGATGGGAAGAGGGTTGGAACTTGTAAGTGCTTTGGGAAATAAATGATTTTGGGGTCCAGAGGACTTAGGGACATTTCAACTTCCATCTAATTAAAAACATTTTGCAGATAGCATTTTAAGCATGATTTACTCAGTTTACTTTTCCTTTCATAAAGAGATTTGGTGGTGTAGTGGTTAAGGCATTTGTCTGCTAACCAAACTGTTGGTGGTTCAAACCCACCAGCCACTCCACAGAAGAAAGATGAGGCTAGTCTACTTCCATTAAGATTTACAACCTTGGAAACCCTATTGGGGTTGCCTTAATTTGGAACCAACTCGATAGCAGTGAGTTTGGTATTTTTCTTTCATGGGTCTTGTCCCATAAAATTAGGCAAAGCCATCCTATTGAAGGAAAATTCTATTTACAATCTAGTAGCATAGGTTAAGACCTGAATACAAATTAATCAAAACATGATGCAGTGAAAGCTAATGCCATGTGAATGGTGAGCTGGAATGACTAGAGAAAACTTTTAATGGAAGTAATATTTGATCTGAGCCTGGAAATCATTTCCTTGAGCCATTTCTTTTCAATATTCTTTAGAATTATACTTTCTTAATCAATTTCTTTAACCAAAATCCTACCCATACTTCCAGGCAAGAGCTCAGTCCTTCAAATAGAGGTGACTTGTGTGTTTGTGAGCTTGCTAAGAGACCTATAAATCCTGCCTCCCATCAAAGCAAGTCTGTTCCCCTATTCACCAAGACCTTAGGCATCCGGGCCACATTACCTCTCCTTTTGTCTGCTTTGCCCTAGTTTCACACTCCAGTCCCAGACTCTATTTGGTCAATCCTCAGCCTTTTCTTTCATCTACCCTCTCTAGACTGTCATCATTACACTCCCCCTCGTTCTGTGGATTTGAGTCCCTTGAGTGGTGTAAATGGTGACTATACTTGGCTGCTCATCCAAAGGTTAGAGTCCACCTTAGAAGAAAGGCCTGGTGATCAACTTGTGAAAAATCTGGCATTGAAAACCCTGTGGATAACAGTTCTACTTTGACCTATGTCGAGTCACCATGGGTCAGACAGAATCATCTCCACTCAAGTGATCTGGTTTTCTGTTTTGTTTTGTTTGTGGATTACCTCTGCTAGGGACCCTCCTACCACTAGAATATTCCCAAAGGGTCCATGTGGATGGGTCAGCCATAGTGATGGCTTTAAAGACAAGGAATAGGATGATCCCCATCAGTGTATATGATCATTCTATCATCAAATAATTACTTATGGAGCATCCAGTATTTATCAGGTTCTGTGTTAGTTATTAGCAAGACAGGTCCCTTCCTTCATGGCAATTAGATATGACTGAGGGAAACAGACAAGAAAACAGAAAAGCAAATTAATAATAAATAAGATAATTTCAAACTTTCATAACTAATATAAAAAATGAACAAATAGCAGCTAATAATGAAAAACTGTATTCACTGAATATTTCCTGTATACACTCTCTTAAATACTTTATGTTGATCATCTCATTTAATCTTTAGCACAACTCTACCAAATAGGAACAATAATTATTTCCTATAGGTAAGGAAACCAAAGCTCGGGGATGTTAAGAATCTTGCCCAGGTCTCACAGCTGGTAAGTGTTGAGGCCAGGTTTTGAACACAGGCAATTGGGCTCTAGAATCTACAGTCTTCAACCACCCAGTGACAGGAACTGGTCAGGAGGAAATATGTTTGAATAGAAACCTCAGTGAGATACAGCAGACAGTACAGATGTTCTTGACTTTTAAATACCAAGTGATGTAAGAGAGGCTTCATTGGCAATGGCATTTGTAAGTGCCAAAAGTTGTGAGGACCAAAACCCCTTGTCTTCTATAAGTTTACTCAAGGGTGGGATTCACAAATCAGGTTGGGATTAATTATAAATTTGATGAGTGTCAGGATCTCAGTAGCTTCCCTTCTACTGTAGCACACATGCGTGCACACACACACACACACACACAAATTTGCTGTTGAGTCATTCCAACCCATGACAATGCCATGTGTTTCAGAATAGAACTGCCCCATAGGGTTTTCTTGGCTGTAATCTTTACAGAAAAGGATCACCAGGCTTTTCTTCTGCAGTGCTCTAGGTAGATTCAAACTGCCAACTTTCAGATTAGTAGTTGAACACAAACTGCTTATGCCACCCAGGAAAGAGCAGAGCCCTTTAAGTCCAAGCCAAGGAACTGAACTTAAAGGGAAGCTCCAGGAACAACATCAAGAAGTGTAAGTTCAGAAAAAAAAGAAGTATAAGTTCCTCTATCCCTTACCGTCCCAGGGGTGCTAATGGGCAGCTACCACCTGGCTCCTCTAGCTGTTTTTTTCTCCAAGCTGGAGCACTAAAAAGTCAATGTCCCCTCTCAATTTTTTCTCTTATTTATGAAGTTACATATGCTAGTGAGAGCAAATTTGGAAAATGCACAATACAAAGACGATAACATCACTCTGTCTCATCATCAGAAAAGTCTTTATTCCCCCTACTGTATTTCCATCCTTAATTTTTTTAGTATGAATTTCATGAAATGTTGACCACATAATGCACATCTTATTTAACATTGTAGTATGTAAAAATATATCATGTGACTTTTTAAGACATACTTTCCTTGGTTATAGAGCATTTAAAGACCACACCACACAATATTCCATCATTTGGATATATCACAATTTACAGATAATTCCCTGACTATTGAACATACATGTAGTTTTCAGTTTTATAGTAAGATAACAATGAAGAAACTAACATCCTGATGTTTAAAACTTTTGCTGTATTTCAGATTATTTCCTGAGAGTAAATTTACAAAATTAGGATAAGTGGCTCAAAATATATGAACACAGTAAGCCTATTGATGCATATTGTTAAAATGCTTTCCAGAAAGGATATCCAAATCCACAGTATCACCAGGTTATATGACATTATCAGTAAGTTGCATTATTACTAGCACTGGAGATTTAGAAAAGGAACTGGAGGAGTCCCTGGGTAGTTCAAATAGTTAATATTATTAACAGTTAACTGAAAAGTTGGTGGCTCAAGTCCATCCAGAGGCAGCTCAGAAGAAAGACTTGGTAGTCTGCTTCTGAAAAGCCAGATATTGCAAATTCTATGGAGCAGAATTCTACTCTGAAACACGTGGAATGAACTCAATAGCAACTGCTGTAGAAAATATCTGTTCATAAACTTCTTTAAAAAAAAACAAAACAACAGCAACAAAAAAGGAGCAACAAAATTATATTTAAAAAATGGAATTGGAAAGCTCTGAAGAAAAGTTTCCCATTGCTTTAATTTTCTACAAACCTCTTCTTGAAGCACCTAAAATAGAAGGTTCATCTAGAGACCTGGGAGCTATACATGAAGAGAGAAATTGGCTAAACAGAAATAGGATGGCTCAGAGAGTTGGAGGGGTCATTTGACATAGAGACTCTGTACAAGAAAAAGGAGGTACCCCTGGAATGTGGAGAAATACGTATACCCGAAAAGAAACCAAACACAAAGCAAAAATGTGTGACCAATGACTAACACAACTGGTAAGATAATAACAAGAAGTCTCTGGATTACTCTCCCCAAATAATTTGTTGTTTTACCTCAGGATGGTTTGACTCATTCCATTAAGTTGTCTTCAGCTGTTTTCCATCCATAAATCCTTTCCTAAATTTACTTCTTCTCTGAGCCCAGGCCCAAAGAAACAATGATTAAGCATTAGGATGAGCATCACTGGGGAATGGGGACCTTTAGTCATTGCAAAAGATTTTCTTTAATGTATTAATGCCCCACAGATCCAAGTAAGACTTAGAAAAAGTTAGAAATATAATGTTATCTTCATTGAAGCAAATATCTTTACTTATTTTACCCTTGGCAGCAAAACAAGTTTATATAATAACTCTATAATTTATTATTTATTTTTGAGAATTAGGGCACCTAAAATCATTTCTTCTGCTTGTTATTTGAATTAGCCAAGGACAAATCAGGGATTTTGCCAAACAAGGTAACAGAAAAAAAATCTACTAGAGAATAATAGGGTTGTGGATGAGTCAAATTAAAACCATTCCGTTGTCTTCATAAATGAATTTGGAAATGAAATAAAATATTTACCACTGCTTTGAGCTGTGACAAGTGCTCAGAAAATTAAGAAGGCAAAATGTCAGAACTTTATTCAGTAACTAGGGGAAGCAAGAAGTACTGGGGAAAAGCAAGAACCAGCTGACCCTAAAGAGACACAGAATCAAGGACAGGGAGAAGAAGAATGGACCATCCCCCTGCCTCCAAGAATAGTTAAATTCTCAAAAGAAATGAAGTTTCCTATTTGTACTGGTGGGAACACAATCATCCTGCCAGAAGTCCCCATGGGAGCAGAACTCTTTCGCTGAGATCGGGTCTGGTAAAGAGGACACTCTGGATTGGTTGTCACCAAGGCTGTCACCAGGATCGCCATATGCCTTGGGGTGAACTGGACAGACTGATATTTTAACTTCCAGTGAACTGAATATATTAAAGTAGGTCGTGCAAATATTATTGTTATTATAATTTCTTTTAAAAGTCCCACTTCCTGGCCAGGTGCTAAGAGGTTGTTGCTATTGTTTGTTGCCATCTAACTGCTCCACGTTTTCAAGGCTTTCAACCTTTGGAAGCAGATCACCAGGCCTGTCTTCTGAGGTCCCTCTGTGTAGGTTCCAAGAAACCACTTTCTTACTCGTAGACAAGGGCTTAGCTCTTTACTCTAGCCAAGGACTCCACTATGAAGATAGACCCCCAAATTTTTAAAACTTTGATGACTGTAGGTATGGACAAAAGGGTTATTCATACACTGCTGAGGGGGAAAAAAAAAAAACTCCCCCCTGTGACTCTAAGATAGAAGTGGGAATTCTCTTTACAGCAGCCTCATCAATTGTGTCAGTGAGCCCTTTTGATCAATTAAGTTCTCATTATTCCTGGTATTAAGGAGCTTTGCTGGCACAACAGTTAAGTGTTCACTTGACTGCTAACTGAAAGGTAAGTGGTTCAAACCCACCCAACATCCATCTAATAAAGGCCTGGCATCTGGTCCTATAAACATTACAGCCTAAAAAACTGTATTGGGCTTTTCTACTCTGTCACATGGGATTGTTATGAGTCAACAATCAACTCCAAGGCGCCGAAGAAAAAGCCAATAGCCTGATGCTACCACTGGACTTTTTTTTTTTTATTTTTATTTTGATTCATGTGACTGTTTACAGAGCAAATTAATTTTCCATACAGCAGTTCATACACATTTTGTTTCACGACATTGACTGCAATTCCCCACAATGTAACAACTCCCTTCCCACTTCCTCTCTAAAGCTACCTCTTTCCTGTGTCTTTTATTCCTATGCATTCCTGCCCCTGAGCTCTGTCCCTGTGCAAATACTGCCTTTCTGTTCTCCCATGACTGTCATAAGGACTTGTCACTGGACTTTAATAAATAATTCAGATGCAATTTTTTCAAAGAGGATGCTGTGTTCTGTTTAATAATGTACCAGTGGCATGGAAATTTCTACAGACAACTTGCCCCACAGTGCTAGCTGCTGGTCTGGTATTTTGGTGAAGCACATCTGGGAACTGTAGTCCCCAAATGGTACTAAGAAGATCTGAAAAAAGGAATTCAATTGAAAGTCGGTGTTGATAGAGAGGTAAAAGGAAGAGAGAGGTTTAAACAACCCCAGAGAGCTAACTGGCAAAAGGATCAAACAAAAGAAGTCAAATAAAATAAAAGCAGTCCTTGGCAGTTTGGGATGTCTAACATTGTGGTTTTTCCATACTTTATCCTTTTTAATTGTATTAGATTTTCATCTGAGGCAATTTGTGAGAAAATGGGAATTTCTAAATTCATATGCTAGTGGCTCTGAATGAATAATTGAAGGCTGACATAGTTTAAAGATGTTGTTGTTAGGTGCCATTGAGTCATCTCTGACTCATAACGACCCTATGCACAGCAGAACAAAACACTGTCTGGTCTCACACCAGTTCCACGATCCCTGCTACACTTCAGCTCATCACCACAGCCATCGTGTCAATCTATCTCATTGAGGGCCTTCCCCTCTTTCATCAACCCTCCACCTTACCAAGCATGACATCCTTCTCCAAGGAATGGTCCCTTCTGACAACATGACCAAAGTAGGTGAGACGAAGTCTGGCTGTTCTTGCTTCCAAGGAATATTCTGGCTGCTTTTCCTCCAGAACAGATTCGTTACATCTTTGAGCAGTCCATGGTACTTTCAGCATTCTTTGCCAGCACCACAACTCAAAAGCGTCAACTTTTCTTCTGTCTTCCTTATTCACTGTCCAGCTCTCACATGCATGTGAAGCAATTGAAAATACCATGGTTTGTGTCAGGCACACCTTAGTCCTCAAGAACTTTTTGCTTCAGCACTTGAAAGAGGTCCTTTGCAGCCCATTTGCCCAGTGCCATTTGACATCTGATGTTCTGACTGCTGCTTCCATTGGCATTGATTGTAAAACCAAGCAATGTAAAGTCTTTGACAATTTCAAACTTTTCTCCATTTATCATGATGCTGCTTATAGGTCCAGTTGTGAGGACTTTTGTTTTCTTTATATTGAGATGTAATCCATACTGCAGATTGTATTCTTCAATCTTCATCAGTAAGTGCTTCAAGTCATCCTCACTTTCATCAAGCAAAACTGTGTCATCAGCATATCGCAGGTTGTTAATGATTCTTCCTCCAATCCTCATGTCATGTTCTTCTTCATATAGTCCAGCTTCTCAGATTATTTACTCAGCATACAGAATGAATAAGTATGGTGAAAGGATACAATCCTGACACAATCCTTTCTTGATTTTAAACCATGTTGTGTCCCCTTGTTCTGTTCGAACGACAGTCTCCTAGTCTATGTACAGGTTCCTCATGAGGACAATCAAGTGTTCTGGAATTGTCATTCTTCTCAATGTTACCCATAATTTGTTATAATCCACACAAACAAAAGCTTTTGAGTAGTCAATAAAACATAAGTAAACATCTTTTTGGAATTCTTTGCTTTGAGCCAAGATCCATCTGACATCAGCAATGATATCTCTCATTCCAAGTCCTCTTCTGAATCCAGCTTACATTTCTGGAAATTCTCTGTCAATATAGTGCTGCAACACTTTTTGAATTATCTTTAGTAAGATTTTACTCCCTTGCAATATTAATGATATTGTTGAATCCTGTGGGATCACCTTTCTTTGGAATGGGTACAAATATGGATCTCTTCCAGTCAGTTGGCCAGGTAGCTCTCTTCCAAATCTCTTAGCTTAATCAAGTGATTGCCTCCAGCAGGTACTCCATCAATTCCTTGTGCCTTGTTCTTCGCTAATTCCTTCAGTGCAGCTTCAATTCCTTCCTTCAATACCATTGGTTCTTGATCATATGCCACTTCCAGAAATGGATGAAGATCGACCACATCTTTTTGGTACAATGACTGTGTATTCCTTCCATCTTTTTTGATGCTTCCTGAATCATTCAATAGTTTTCCCATAGATTATTTCAATATTTCAACTTGAGGCTTAAATTTCTTCCTCAGTTCTTTCAGCTTGAGAAATGCCGAGTGTATTTTTCCCTTTTTGTTTACTAACTTCAGGTCTTTGCACATTTCATAATAGTAACTGGCTTTATCTGCTCGAGCTGCTCTTTGAAATCTTCTGTTCATCTCTTTTATCTTGTCATTTCTTCCATTTGCTTTAGCTCCTCTCTGCTCAAGGGCAGTTTTCAGAGTCTCTTCTGACATCCATTTTGGTCTTTTATTCCTTTCTTTTCTTTTTAATGACCTCTTGTTTCCTCATGGAAGATGTTCTTGATGTCATCCATAATTCTGGTTTTCAGTCATTGGTGCTCAATGCATCAAATCTATTCTTTAGATGGTCTCTAAATTCAGGAGGGATATATTCAGGGTCATAATTTGGCTCTAGTGAACTTCTTTTAATTGTCTTCAACTTCAAGTTGAAATTGCATATGAGAAGTCTGTTCCACAATCACCTCCTAGCCTTATTTTGGCTAAAGATATCGAGCTTTTCCATCACTTCTTGCCACAGATGTCGTCAACCTGATTCTTGTGTACTCCATCTGGTGAAGTCCACATGTATAGCCATTGTTTGTACTGTTGAAAAAAGGTATTTGCAATGAATAAGTCATTGGTCTTGCAAAATTCTATCATGTGATCTCCAGTGTTATTTCTGTCATCAATGCCAAATTTTCCAACTACCAATAATTCTTCTTTGTTTCCAACTTTCACATTTCAGTCACTAGTCCCCTAAGGCACTTGACTGCTAACCAGAAAGCTGGCAGTTCAAACCCACCAGCCACTCCTTGGAAGGAAGATGGGGTAATCTACTTCTGTAGTGATACTGCCTCAGAAACCCAAGGAGGGGTCTATGTGAGTTGGGTCTGACTCGAAGGCACATAACAACAACAACAGTGATAATTAACATATCTTGATTGCATGTTTGATCAAATTCAGACTACAGAGGTTGATAAAAATCTTCAGTTTCCTCATCTTTTGCTTTGGTGGTTGGTGTGTAAATTTGAATAATCATAGTATTAACTGGTCTTCCTTGTAGCTGTATGGATATTATCCTATCACTGACAGCATTGTACTTTGGGACAGATCTTGAAACATCCTTTGTGATGATGAATGCCATGCCATTCCTCTTCAAATTGTCATTCTGGGCATAGTAGGTCATAAGGTCATCTGATTCAAAATGGCCAAAACCAGTCTTTTTCAGCTCACTAAGGCCTAAGATATCAATCTTTACGTGTTCCATTTCATTTTTGACAACTTCCAATTTTCCTAGATTCATATTTCATACATTCCATGTTCCAATTATTAATGGATGTTTGCAATTGTTTCTCCTCAATTTGAGTCATGCCATGTCAGCTAATGGAGGTCCTGAAAGCTTTACTTTATCCGTATCATTAAGGTGGTTCTACTCTGATGAGGCAGCTCTTTTCCAGTCATATTTTGAGTGCCTTCTGACTTAAGGGGCTGGTCTTCCTGCACTCTATCAGACAATGTTTCAGGGATATTCATAAAGTTGCTCAGTAATGTATCAGACAGTGTTTCTTTGCTATTTATAAGGTTTTCCCTGGCCAATTCTTTGAGAAGTGGATGGTCTCTTCTTTCTTCCTAGTCTGTCTCAGTCTGTAAGCTGTATTGAAACCTGTGCACCATGTTCAACCCTGCTGGCATTTGAGATACTGGTGGCACAGCCTCAAGCCTCTCAGTGACACACAAGCCACCACAGTATGAAAAAACTGACAGACAAGTTTGTCTCCCTTAGCTGTTGGAAA
>NW_006921626.1:4756150-4757196 GCF_000298275.1 Orycteropus afer afer | reverse complement strand
TATATATATATATATATATAGAATAGAGATTATGTGTGTGTGTGTGTGTATCCTTCCAAGAGCTCAAGGAAAATGTAAACAAAGGTAAGACATAGACAGATAATACCCTTGAAGAATTGAAGAATTCAGGAAAACAACACAATAGCAAAAGGACAAAATAAATAGACAATTAGAAATGATACAAAAGCAACAATTAGAAATTCGAAGATAAACCCTAAAATTAGGGAGAAAGATAACACATTGGAAGGACAAAAGAATAGAATCAAATTGGCTGAAGAATGCATTAGCCAGCTTGAAGACAAATCCTTTGACACCAGTTTGCATGAAGAAAGTTCAGAAAAAATAATGAAGAAATCCTAAGAGTCATCTGGAACAATATCAAGAGACATAACCTGATATGATTGAAATTCCAGAAAAAGAGGAGAGGGGAAAAAGAAAATAAAATTGTCAAAGGTCTGCTGACAGACAACTTCCCTAATATTGAAAGATGAAAAGGTATCCATCCAAGAAGCTCAATGAACTCTATTTAGGATAGACTCCACAAGAAAGTCATGAAGATATATCATAGTCAAACTTTCCAAACTCAAAGACAAAGAATCTTGAAAGCAGCTCAGGAAAAATGAAACGTTACATGAAAAGGGCAACCAATAAGATTAAGGTTTAATTTATCTGCAGAAACCATGCAGGCAAGAAGGCAATGAAGTGACATATACAAAACCATGAAAGAAAAAAAAAAAAAATACCTACCAAGAATTATATATCTAGCAAAACTATCTCTCAAATACAATGGTGAAATTGAGACATTTCAAGACAAACAGAAATTAACAGATTTTGTAAAAACCAGACCAAACTTATGAAAAATGCTAAAGGGAGTTGTTCTGGTTACTTAGTGCTACTCTAAGAAGAATATACCATAGATGAGATGGCCTTAACAAACAGGAGTTTATTCTCTTACAGTTCAGGAGGCTAGAATTCCAAGTTCAAAGTGCCAGGCTCTAGGGGCTGGGTGAAAGCCCCTCAACCTTGGGGTCCAGCTCTGCCTCCTG
>NW_006921626.1:4734862-4755926 GCF_000298275.1 Orycteropus afer afer | reverse complement strand
ATCATGGGGAATAACTACCACCAGCTGCCCAGCCACTCAACCAGGCCCAGTCAAGTTGACACACAGACATAACTACCACAAGAGTCCTTCAAACAGAAAGCCAACAAGAGAAGACAACAACCTAAGATTAAGACACATGATGACATCACCCAGAAACCAACCCAGAAAAAGATTTCTCAAAACTAAAACAAGGTTACAAAATGGAAAATAGAGAACCATAGGCATTAATTTGTAAAACAACAACTACAAAGAAAAAACCAGGGATTTAATGGTATAATTACAGAACTTCCAAATGGAGAGGAAGTCAGAATGACAGCAATAGAAAACAGACTGTTCCAAACTAAGCAAGATTAAAATTTACTACAGAGTAATCACAATAATAATAATAATAATAATAATAATAATAATAATCATAGCCCTTCTAACAAAATTAGAAAGAAGAAAATCATAAGGGCTTAGTAAACACAAAATGCATAACCAATAACAATAAAGAAAAGGGAAAGAAAAGTCAATAACAAAATAAACTCTGCATAGAAAATTATTCAGAACAAAGAAACCAATTCAGCAACAACAACAACAAAAAAAACCCCAAAAAAAATGACAGCAGTAAATTCATACCTATCTTTAATTGCACTGAATGTGAATGGAGTAAATTCACCAGTCAAGTGGAAAAGAGTGGCAGAATGGATAGAAAACGGGACCCAACAATATGCTGCTTACAAGAGGCTCACCTTAGAGACAAAGATAAAAGTAAGTTCAAAATCAAGGTATTAAAAAAAATACATCAATCTAATGGCAGGCAAAAAAAAGTAGAAGTGACAATAATAATTTCTGGTAAAATAGGCTTCAAGATGAAAATTAACATAAAAACAAGGAAGGACATTATATTGATAGAGCATCTATCCACTAAGAGGACCAAACCATAATAAGTATCTATGCACTCAATGAAAGAACTCCAAAATATATAGATCAAATATTAACTGAATTAAAAGAAGAAATAGACCATTCTGTAATAGCAGTGGGAGACTTTAACACACCAGTTTCAATGAAAGACAGAACTCAGCAACTAGAAAGAAACTCAGAAAAGATACGGAAGATCTCAACCAACACAATCAACCAACTTGTCCTCATAGACATCTACAGAACACTCCAGCCAACAAAAATTCAATATACATTCTTTTCTAGTGCACATGGATCATTCTCCAGAACAAAGCAGATATTAGACCACAAAACAAGCTTTAATGAATTTAAAAATATGTAAATGCAACAAAGCATCTTCTTGGATCATAATGTTATAAAATATAGAAGTCAATAATAAGAAGATCAGGGTAGAAATTCATATACAAAGAAACTGAGTAACAGCCTCAAAAACCTGGACTGAAGAAGAATATGGCATCAGGACTGGAAGAAGGCTCACTAACAAACTATGATGGGCAGATGACAAATACTTGCTTGCTGAAAATGAAGAGGACTTGAAGCACCAAGTGGTGAAGGTCAAAAACTACAGTCTTCAGTATGGATTGCAACTCAATATAAAGAAAACAAAGTCCCTCACAACTGGACCAATAAGCAACATCATGATAAATGGAGAAAAAATTGAAGTTGTCAAGGATTTCATTTTATTTAGATCCACAAGCAACATCCATGGAAGCAGCAGTCAATAAATCACACTTTGTATTGCTTGGGAAAAAGTGTGGTAAAGTATCTCTTTCCTGTGTTGAAAACCAAAAATGTCAGACTAAGGTGTGCCTAACTCAAGCCACAGTATTTTTGATTGCCTCATATGCATGTGAAAACTGAACAATGAATAAGGAAGACCAAAGAAGAATTGATGTTTTTGAGTTAAGAGGTTAGCAAACAATACTGAAAATACCAAGGCTGCTATAAGAACAAAAAATTCTGTCCTGGAAGAAATGCAGCCAGAATGCTCCTTGGAAGTGAGAATGGCCAGACTTGATCTCACTTACTTTGCTCATGTTGTCAGAAGGGACCATTCCCTGGAGAAGGATATCATGCTTGGTAAGGTGGAGGGTCAACAAAGAGGGGAATATCTCAATAAGATGGATTGACACAGTGGATACACTCATGGGCTCAAGCATAGCAAGGATTTAGAGGATGGTGCAGGACTGGGTGATATTTTGTTCTGTTGTACATAGGGTCACTAAGAGTTGGAGCCAAGTGAATGGCACCTAACAATAAAAAGAGAACAAAATGTGAAGTTTTAAAAATTTTTGAAACAAATGAGAATGAAAACCCAACTTAAAAACCTATGGACACAGTGAAAGCAGCACTCAGAGATCAATTTATAACAATAAATGCACAAATCAAAAGAGCAGAAAGAATCAACACCTTAACCCAACAACTGCAACAATTACCAAAATAGTCTCCAGAAGAAAGGAAATAAAGATTAAAGCAGAAATAAATGAAACAAGAAAATATCAACAAGACTAGAAGCTGGTTCTTTGGAGAGATTAACAAAATTGGCAAACCAGTGGCAAATTTAACTAAAGAAAAGAAAGAGACAAAGCAAATAACATGAATAAGAAATTAAACAGGTGATGTCACAACAGAACCAACTGAAATAAAAAGGATATAACAGATTACTATGAGAGAGTGTACTCCAACACATTTGAAAACCTGGAAGAAATGGACAAATGTCTAGAAACATATGACCTACCTAAACTAACACAGACTGAGGTAGAAAATTTGAACAGGTTCATAACAAAAGAAGAAATTGAACAGGTCATTAAAGAAAAAAAAACTCCTGGCTCAAATGGTTTCAATGGAGAATTCTACCAAACATTCAAAGAGCTGACAGCAATCTTACTCAAACACTTCCAGAACATAGAAAAGCATATGAGAGAACAGAACATAGAACATAGAAAAGGACAGAGAGAGATTAAAAGCATTCCCTTATGAAGGGGACCAGAAAAAGATGCTCTATCACTATTTCTATTCAACATTATATTGGACTTATGGAGGCCAATAAGGCAAGAAAGAGAAATAAGAGGCAGCCAAATTGGCAAAGAAGAAGTAAAACTATGTCTATTTGCAGATGACATGATCTTATGCATAGAAAACCCCAGAGACTCAACAAGAAAACCACTGGAATACAAAACAGACAGAGACACTACTAGAAAGGAAAATTACAAACTAATATCCCTCATAAATATACATGCAAAAATCTTCAACAAAATCCCAGCCAATAGAATCCAACACTCTATCCAAATAAATGAATAAATAAAATAATACACCATGACCAAGTGAGATTCATACCAGATATGTAAGGATGATTTGACATTAGGAAAACAATCAACATAATCCTACACATAACTTTTTTTTAAAAAAAAGGAAAAGAACAGTATGATCATATCAATCAATGCCAAATAAGCATACCATATAATCTAACACATTCTTGATTAAAAAAAAAAAAAAAACTTTTAGCAAAACAGGAATAGAATGAAAATTCTTCAACATAATAAAGGGCATATTTGCAAAACCAACAGCCAACGTTATTAGCAGAGAGAGACTAAAAGTATTCTCTTACAAAGGGGACCAGAAAAGGATGCTCTCTATCACCACTTCTATTCAACATTATATTGGACTTACGCAGGCCAATAAGGCAAGAAAGAGAAATAAGAGGCATCCAAATTGGCAAAGAAGAAGTAAAACTATCTCTATTTGCAGATGACATGATCCTATATGTAGAAAATCCCAGAGACTCAGCAAGAAAACTATTGGAATTAATTGAAAGATTCAGCAAAGTGGCAGGATAAAAGATTAACATACAAAAGCAGTTGGAGTCCTGTACATCAACAAAACAATCTCTGAAAATAAACTAAGAAAAGCAATATCATTTAAAATAGCTACCAAAAAGATTAAAAAAAAAAAAAAAAAAAACCTCTTAGGAATACATCTTACCAGGGACACAAAAGACATATGCAAAGTAAACTACAAAGTACTGCTACTATAAGTTGTTGTTGTTGTTATGTGCCATTGAGTTGGACCTGACTCATAGTGACCCCTCCTTAGGTTTCCGAGGCAGTATCACTGCAGAAGTAGATATTGCCCCATCTTCCTTCCGAGGAGTGGCTGGTGGGTTTGAACCGCCAGCCTTCTGGTTAGCAGTCAAGTGCCTTAGGCACTATGCTACCAGAGCTTCTGCTACTATAAGAGGCCTACATAAATGGAAGAACAAACCATGTTCATGGATAGGAAGACTGAACATTGTGAAAATGTCAATGCTAGCCAAAGGAATCTATAGATTTGATGCAATTCTGGTCCAGATTCCATTCAAATCTCTTTAAGGACATGGAAAAGCCAATCACTAATTTTATATGGAAAGGAAAGAGACCTTGGATAAGCAAAACATTACTGAAAAAGAAGAACAAAGTAGGTGATCTCACACTCCCCAATCTCAAAACCTGCCATATAGTCATGGTAGTCAAAACAGTCTGGGACTACTACAACAGAAGACTAGACAAATGGAACAGGATTCAGAACCCAGAAATAGATGCAGCCACCTACAGTCAACTGACTGACAATGGGCCAAATCCCATTAACAGAGAAGAGATGGTCTCTTTAACAAATAGTGCTGGCAAAACTGGTTGTCCATTTGCAGAAAAACGAAGTAAGATCCATACCTCACACCATACACAAAAAACGAACTAAAGATGGATCAAAGACTTAAATTTAAAATATAAAACTATAAAGATCATGAGAAAAAAAGAAAAGCAATCTTACGGGACCTAATTTATGGCATAAATAGACTAGCAAACATAACCAAAAATGCACAAACAGCGGAAGATAAACTTGATGACTGTTGTTGTTGTTGTTGTTTGCCGGCGAGTCAGCCCTGACTCATAGCGACCCCTCCTTGGGTTTCCGAGGCAGTATCACTACGGAAGTAGGATTGCCCAACCTTCCTTCTGAGGAGTGGCTAACTAGATGACTAGGACTTTCTAAAAATTCAATTCTTATGTACATCAAAACCAAAACCAAATTCATTTCCATCGAGTCAATTCCAACTCATAAGAGCCCTCATTGGGTTTCCGAGGCAGTAAATCTTTACGGAAGTAGATTGACCCATCTTCCTTCCATGGAGCAGCTAGTGAGTTTGAACTGCCAACCTTCTGGTTAGCAGTCAAATGCTTTAGGCACTATGCATCCTTGGATCAAAAGACTACTCCAAAAGTGTCAAAAGAAAACCTACAGACTGGGAAAATATATTTGGCAAAGACATATCCAGAATGGGAATTATCTCTAAAATTTACAGAAAACTTGGACAACTCAATGTCTAAAAGACAAATAGTCCAATTAAAAAATGGACAGAGGAAGTGAACACACACTTCACCAAAGAAGATATTCAGGCAGTCAACAAACAAATGAAGAAGGTTTGTGACCATTAGCCTTTGGAAAGATGAAAATCAAAACAATGAGATACTGTATCACCCCAGCAATAATAACAAAGTTCAACTAAACAGAAAACAGCAAATGCTGTTGAAAGTGTGGAGAGACTAGAACTTTTACACACTGCTAGTGGGAGTGTAAAATGGTACAACAACTGTAGAAAACATTATGGTTCTTCCTTAAAAAGTTGGGAGTGCAAATACTATTTGACCAACAATCCCACTACTAGGTACGCAGCCTAAAGAAGTGAAACCTTGGACAACCAAGATTGCAGTAGCACTATTCACAATAGCAAAGAGATGGAAACAACCTAAGGGCCCATCCACAGATGAATGGATAACTAAACAGTAGCACATATAAACAATGGATTACTATGTAACATAAAAGAATAATGCAGAATCCACAACACACCCCATAACATGGGTAAACTTGGAGGATATTATGCTGAGTGTAATAAGTCAACCACAAACAGGCAAATATTTTATGAATCCGTTTTTACAAAAATTCAAGGGAAGGTTTACAAATGGAAAGAAATTTTCTTTTTTGGTTACTGGGGAGGGGAAAGGAAATTGATAGCTAGGTAAGAGACCTGTATTGATTTGGATGAAAGGAAAGGCAATATACCAAAAGTGAGTAACCAGCACAATATCATTAAGGAAAAGGAAGACACAGAGAGGTACAGACAACAAAGATAACTACAATTATATGTACAACTCTGCATCATCAGTAACAACAAACGATAATCTACAGGTGGGTACATAAGTAGAAAGGAACATGATCAGGTATGGGTAGGTGAAAAGGAATATACCCATGACCATATATAGGCTTGGCAGATGATGTTTCTACATATATATTTGTATGTGCTATAAAAATGCCTATATATATATACAGTAGAAGTAACGGGAAAAAACATGATAACTTCTTCACCACAACAAAATCTGTTGAGAGAGTGAGTCACTGTATCTTCAGGCTCTGGACCATGGTTGCAGAGGTAATCAAGTTGGCATACCACACAAAAACATTGTTCTATGTCTTTGGTGAGTAGTGATTGGGGTCTTAAATGCTTGCGAGTGGCCATCTAAGATGCAACTATTGATCTCGCCTTGTTGAAAGAAATGAAGGGTAAAGAAAATCAAACACACAGGGAAACATTAGTCCAAGGAACTAGTGGACCCTTAGACAAGAAGAACTAGATGATGCCACACTATCACTGTTAACCACTCAGAAAGGGATCAAAATCAAGATCTTGGATAGCATGGGAGAAAAGTGTGAAACAAAACTCAAAATCATAAAACAAAGACCAAGCTTATTGGTCTAGTAAAGACTGTTGAAACTCCCAAGAATATGATCCTTTGTCACTCTTCCAGCCTGGAAATTGAATTCAGTCCAGTGGCTTAACTTACAACCAAACAATAGACAAGCCTATGAGGTGAACAATTATGCCAGGGAGGTACACTCCTTAGAAAAATCAACCGTGGGAGATCATAAGGGCAGCATTTGCACAGGGAGAAAGCTCAGAAGGCAGGAATGCATAGGAAAGAAGGACTCAGGAGAAAGGTAACCCCAGGAGGAGGTGGGAAGAGAGCTGCTACATTGTGGGGATTGCAATTAATGTCTTGAAACAAAATGTTCATGAACTACTGAATGGAAAATGAATCTTCTACGTAAACTTTCACCCAAATCACAACGAAAAGTTAAAATTATACTATTCCCTCCCCACCTGTCACCTCAGCGTGCCATGGCATCTGCAGTTGCAATTTTAGAGCACATAAGAACTGAATATTCATTTTAGATTGTGAATTACATCTTTGTTTTTAACCTTTAATTGTACACTTCAGCACACATTAGTGCAAACTACCAATATTGTTTTACAAATTAGGGTTTATTTGTTGACTTTATTCATAAAGATGGATTTCTCTAAATTCCTTAGACATTCTTCCAAACCTGAAAACCCAAAATTAACCATAATCACCTTTATGGCATTGTGTGTACAGGGCAGAGATATGAAGAGTAAAAGGTTTGGAATTCAGCATATGTGGGTTTCAGTCTCTACTGGTTAAGAGGTATGGACATAGGGGACTCATCTTACATGTTTGTACTTCAGTTTCTATGTCTGAAAAATGAAGATAATGATAGTACATACCTCAGAGGCTTGTGGTGAAGAGTAAATGAAAACACCAATGTAGCTTACAAAGCCAATGCCTGGCACATAGCCAATCCTCCCAATAAGTTGGTTATCATTTCTTAATTGTGAAATCAGAATTTCAGTCACAATGATTTGGGCAATCTACTTCTGTAGTGATTCTGCCTTGGAAACCCAAGGAGGGGTTGCTATGAATCGGGGCCGACTCGATGGCACATAACAACAACAACAGCAGCAATAATAATAATAATAATAATAATGCTCTCATCAGCTTTCTGGTCTCCAAAGCACATCGTCACAGGTCTTTTGGACTTTGTTGGTAGGTCTCATTTTCCTGTGTTTCGGTTCCCTGGGTAGCTCTTGCCTGACCTCTGGTTCCATGAAGAACTCTGTCAAGGATCTGGCCTGAGCAATATTCATGAGGACTGACTCAAGACACAGAAGAAACAGCTGTGGTTTGATGAAAATCAGGGGAACTCAGACAAGTGCTGCCCATGCCTCCCATCTGCTGCATGATATTACCCTCTCTAAGGGTAACTTCTTCCACTTTAACACAGAAATAACAATATGTACATGGAGGGGTTATTAATAAGAAAATGTATGTGAAGGTGCAAAATGCTACAGTGATGTAGGTGTTTATTATTACCTACATCTAAAATCCTTATTTATCAACTGTAGGAGCATTCCGCTGGTTCTGTTATATAATAATAATGTAATTTGTAATAATATGTTCTGTATTCAGCTTGTTATATGTCAGACTCAGGATTCTGTTTGCCACATGTACCCACAGTCAGTTATCCCTGTTTGCAAATATAGTCTCCTTGATTCTTTGTCCATGCACCACATGTGCACAACAAATTGCTCTCAATACCGCAGTGTACAGCTCTCTTTCCCCAAACACCTACCACAATGCAAAATGTAGTATTTGAGACTATATTGCTTCCTACGTTATTTTATTTGTTTTCTTTCTCTGGATCACATCTTCTAGTTTTCATTTATCTCTTCCATTGCCTAACATGTTTCAGGCACTCTTTGCAGTGTCTAAAAGTCATTTGCTTATTCCACATTAAGAGAAACTCTAAACCTGGGTTCTCGGGTTAGAATTGTTCACTCTTACAAGGAAGTCTACTTATCCTCTGATTCTACTCAAGAATAATGTACATAAGTTGCAATACATTTACACTTGCTTGTGTCTATTAATTTGATTTCAGTGATGTCCCCCACCCTTAGAGGCATGTCTGATGCTCTTTATTAGCTTGCACAGGGATCACCAAACACAGCAATCTCCAAATGTACTAAAACCACTCAACTCTTCTGTTATACAAGTCAATAGTATTTTCCAGAAAAAAATATGAAAGACTTTAAATAGACTAAAAAGATTATTGATTCATTTTCATTGGGAAACTAGGCATTGTCTAGTGTACCCCTCCAGGTCATCTGATTGTGATGTCTGCATCTTTAATTTTCATTGAGTTGTTTTTCAACTCTTTGAGTTGTAGAAAAGTGATAGTAATTCAAATGATTTTTTTCATAGAAATGCAAAATAATTTTGTCAGTGGATATGCAATCGATATAACTTTGTGCCTGTAATAAGTTAATTTTTCAGAAATTTATTGCAGCATTCTTCATTGCCTATTACTGTACTGTCTTTGGAGTCTCCTTTGAACTAATTTTTTGACATCATATTATTTCCTTATTAATTAATGAGTTAAATAGAGTATTTGACAGATGTTCATTTTCATTTGCATGAAAGTTAGGATTTACAATTTAAAAAAATATATAGTAGAACAACTTTATCTAGCCATTTTTCTCCATGAATTAAGAATCAAAAGACCTCTAGATCCTCTTGAGAAGCACATTCTGGCCTCAACAGAATCTTTCTATGTTGACCTCCAGTATTATTCTGGTGTGGCTTATCTCTAAATCAGGCCTTCAAAAGCACCATAAGAGGAATTTTGCTATGTCCTCTTGAACTCATCTGCACATTACTAAAGTTTCAAGTCATCATCTTGGATAAATTTCCACTTTTGTTGGCCCAAAATATCCAAACCAGCACGTTTCTTCTCCAATTTTCTTATTAGCAGTTTAATCATTTATATGCATTAGTACATCCAGGAAGGTCCAGAGCACCCCACAATAAGGGGAGGAGGCAGAAACTAGACACATTTCAGTAAGGGAATTCCAGTGAGAGAGGCTATTTAGGAAAGGAGACAGAGAGGACTGGTCTGAAATGCTTGCCCTAGAGGGCTCACTGGATTCTTGTCTGGTGGGAAGAAGATTGTCATATAATTGTTTTCCTTTCTTTCTAATGGTCTATAACACCCATGAGTGTAGAAACTAAATCTATGTAGTTCACTGTTACAGCTTCTGCACCTTATTCACTGCCTGGAAGATGAGTGCTCAGTAAATATTTGTTAAATGAATGAATGAATGAAGTGTGAAATGATCATTCCAATGAAACAGTTTATAGGTCAACTGGAACTATCAGACTGTAAGACAGCCTTTATCAATTTCCTGAATAATCCAAAGTCTGGTCACAACTTTGTAATCTGAGAGTTTCTTGGCTTTAACTCTTACTAGGTTTGTAACATTGGACCAGTCGTTCTTGGGTACCTTCATGACGATGCCTGGAAATGAGGCTACTGGATAGGTGAAATACCATGAGAAGCTACATGAAGACTAGATCATGGTTTGTGATGGTGAATAAAGATCATGAATGGATGAGGTGGAAGAAAGAAGGAACACGAGCTCCTTCAAATGGAAGGACTAGTGTCATTTATTCTGCACAAAAGTTCCAGATGAGGGTAGCATAATTGAACAACCCAACTTATTGAATTAACAGAGTGATCCAGAAACATGAAGCACAGTGAAATCTGTGAGAGATGAAACTTGATGGGACTGTCTCATTTTTCTGAGTCTCTCAAGTTATCTGCCTTTGATATGGTACAATCTTACCTTTTTCCTATCTCTCTCTATTAGTGGAAAATATTGGAGTTTTCCTTCTCTGACAGGCTTTCACCTTGCACAGGTTCCAGTTTTCACAAGTTTTACTGTAACAGAGTAGGAGGTGTTTCTGGAACAAGAAGATCTTTTTGTGATCCTTACCTGTCCTTGCAACAACAACAAAAAAATAATCTCACTGCCGATGTCATAGCGACCCCTCCTTGGGTTTCCAAGGCGGTATCTCTAGGGAAGTAGATTGCCCAATCTTCCTTCCAAGGAGTGACTGGTGGGTTTGAAACACCAGCCTTCTGGTTAGTAGTCAAATGCCTGAGGCACTAAACTGCCAGAGCTGTCCTTTCAGTCTTAAAAATGTTTCTACCTATACTTGATTGAGAAATTAAATAATCTTGAACACTTTCACCTGACATTATATAATATTGCCTAAGGAGCTCTGGTGGCACTGTGGTTAAAGCATTGGGCTGCTAACCAACAGGCAGTTGGAACTCACCAGCTGCTCCGCAAGAGGAAGATGAGTCAATCTACTTTAAAAGATTTACAACCTTGGAAATTTGATGTGGGTTGCTATGAGTCCAAATAAACTCGATGGCAGTGATAGAATATTGCCTGCTTATGTAATTATATCACATACTACTCTCTGATATATATTCTACTATTTAATCAAATAGAACTCCTGTTCTCAAGCCTACCTTGAATTTTTTCCAACTGCCATGCTTTTAGTCAGGTTTTACGTTTGCTTGGAATACTCTCCCATGTTCCCTAATCTTTTCAACTATATATCTCCAGCATATTCTTCAGCTGAAATGCAAACTCTTTTTTGAATCCTTCCAATAGATCAACCCCAACAGTATACCATCCTCCAGCTTTTTGACTCTGAACTTGATACTGCTTATGATGTTTATCTCTATATTGTATCACATATATCTTATGTACCTATAGATTCTCCTCTTCTAAACCCAGAATAAGATTGTTGAAAGCAAGGACCATCTTACCCACCTCTTTGTTCCTGAAAGAGCTAAGACCATTTTCTTATACACAAGAAGCCTTTGATAAAACCGTATTGAATTCATGAATGAACAAATGGACATATCCATACCATTTATTGTTGCAATTATTTTCCCCAGATGTTAAGGAGCAAATTTAGACTATTACTAGAATTTCACAGATTGAAACAAACTTCAAAGTTCTTTTCTGAGGAATTTTACTCTCAAGATCCAAACTTCCTTGTTAGTGGGACTTTATCCACTTAGAGCTTCTTTAACATTTTTACTCTTCTCTGTTTTACTGCTGCTAGTAAACATGCAAATCTTCAAAGACCTTGCATGGCATCTTCAAGAGATGTGCTGTTGAAAGGAGCATGCTCCCCTTATTGACCTTTACAGACAAGGCTGCTGTGCAGAAAATGTTCCAAATTCATTGCACGCTCTGGGAACACCAACCCCACATGTTTTGCGCTGATGGATGGTGTTTATAAAGTGCTGCAAAGAATTTTGGAAGGATAATATTAGAACATTAAGCATGGGTTTTGTTTTTCAGGCCACATGATGAATTAATGGGTTTATTTCTCAGCAAGATTTTTTTTTCCAGTAAGGTTTTTAAAGGATTGAAATAAGGGAGTTAAGCTCTTTTCTTCTCCTCAGAATAAAATGCTTTAAGTTGCTCCTGGTCATTTCCTTTTTATTCATATGTGTGATTAGAATATGAAGAAATGCATGTATACTGGGAGGTGCCTGTAGTTCATTATGTTTGTTTTTGTTGTTAGCTGCTATGAAGTCAGTGACTGAGACCCCATGGATCAGTAAACATAAACACAAATGCACAGCAGAACAAAATGCTGCCTAGGTCTGCACCACCTCCTTGAGTGATTACAGATCAAACCATTGTGATCTATTGGGTTTTCATTGGCTGATTTTTCAGAACTAGATTGCTAGGCCTTTCTTTCTACTACATGTTAGTCTATACCAACTTGCTAATGCCAGGCTGATAAAGTGTAGAGGCTCTCTCATAATCCCTACAAATAAAGGCTCTCATTTACTGTGGGACCACACTTTCAATTTCCTTATAGCTACTTTCCCCATTGACATATAGTTTAAATTGTATGTACCACAAGGGAATTATCTGCTGATATTTTTATTTCATCTACTTTGAACAATAGCCAGGCCCATGTCACCTCATTAGCTGTTACATTTGTCAGAGCTGCCACCTTAGCAGATTACAAGTCATAAGGAAATTTGGAAATGCAGGTGACACTAGTGGTTGCCAAAAACCACTTGGAAAAGCTATCTACCTTCTACTGCAGGAGTCTGACCTCCACTGCAGCCCTCTTAGCAACCTGCTCTCTCCTCGTTCTAGAAATCCAACCAAGGCAAAAGTGTTGGCCCTCTGGTTTTTCTGGGAGCCAGGCCATGCAAGAAAGACCCAATACACAAGCTGCTGCAAGCTGTCTTTCTGATTTAGAAGACTCAAGGGGCAAACAAAAGCCATCTATAAAGGCCTCTTAATTTTTAACATAAGCTTCAGTTAGAGTTGTAAAGTATATCTCATTTGGTCATCTTGGATCTGAAGTTTATTCCATTCCCTCAATTCATCAGTGGATAACTGCTGCAGCTGCTGAGACTTTGGCACCTGCAGGGTACCCCTGAGAAGGTCTCTGCAAACAGATGGTTTTATAAGCAATGAGCCTAGTGGCAAAAATCTCAAGATTTGTTTTTCAAATAAGTATATGTTAAGTGAAAAAAAAGACCAAAAAAAAAATTACAATGTCAATGAGCCAGAGCAAGTTTCATTGGTTAAAAAAGCCTTATGAGAAATCTATCATATGGCCTCTGATGCAGAAATGTAAAAAGAAGCAGATTGACCTAGATTTAAATAAAGGGGAAAACAAGAGAAGAAAGACTGAAATCTGTAATGAATGCATACCTGTGTTCAAATCAAGGACTCCTTCCAGCTGTCATGTTTGTTTCTAATGAAGGAACATTTCTTAATTTAGAGGATAATCCTCAGAAATTTCTTTGGAGTCCAGAAAATTTCTTGGGGTTAGATGTTGTGTCTGCTCATTTTGCTTTAGATCTCAGAAGGTCATAAAATCAAGTGAAGGCAGGACTGGATTAGAAATCAGAAAAGTGGAGTTCCAACCCACCTTCTTCTGATATTTTGCTTTACGTTCCCCTGTTTCTATGAGTCATGCTACAGTTGTCACATGGATGAACAGTATGAGCACAGGATGGAACAACTGAGGGAGTACTGAGATTTGGGCTCTGTGGCAATGAGTGGAACAAAATGTTGCCCAACCCCGCACCATCTTCATGACCATTGGTATGTTTGAGTCAATTGTTGAAGCTGTTGTGTAACTATCTCATAGAGGGTTTCCTTCATTTCTACTGGTTCTCCAAATTATGAAACATGATGTTCTTTTCTAGCAATTGCTGTTTCCTGATGATGTTTTCAAAGTGAGCAAGTTAATGCTTGTCATACATAAAGTCATCATGAGTCAGAATCAACTTGATGGCAAGTAACAACAGAGATGGGCCTTGCCACCTTGACTATCAGCACAGAGGAGGAAGTGAGGAGGAGTATGCTATTTCAAAATCATGTAAAACATGAACGAGCAGCCCCTCTGAACACAGTCATTCCCAGCAGAACAAGAAACCAGGATATGAGATCCCTGGCCTTCCACAGTTACTGAGGGTAAGAGGTCACTTTCACTCTTCTCTCTCTGATCTTCCAAAATGTAAATGGTTACTGTGGTGGTTAAAGGTATATATCAGCTTGGCTGGGCCTGGTTTTGAGTGGCTGGGCAGCTGGTTGTAGTTATTCCACACAATGAGACTGGTGATCAACTCCACTGTGAAATCTGCCACAAGCAGCTGAGTAGTTGCTTTAGGGATGTGGTCTGCTTCCAGTATATATGGAAAAGCTTTGGGAATGGTCTGTAGCTTTTTGACACATTTGGACCTTGCATGTAGCCAAGTCTTCATTTAGTAGCCTGCCATGTTTTCTGCCAATCTTGGGACTGTCTCTGGACTTGAACTAGTGGCCTGCCTTGTTGTGTGGTAATATTTGTGTCATTGTATTTGTCAACCTTGGGCTTGTCAGCCTTAGCAGCCAGCAGCTGCCTGAGTGAAGAGACACCTCGAGCTTCAGTGGGCCATGAACAAGAGGCAGATCTGAAGCCCAAGGTCAAAGGGCTTTTACCCAGCCCCTAGCGCTTGGCACTTTGAACTCAGACTTCTAGCCTCCAAAACTCTTGTTTGTTAAAGCCATCCACTTGTGATGTTTTCTGCTAGAGTGGCACTAGAGAACCAAAACAGTTGCTTATTCCATACACAACAAATGAAAATCTAGGTTTCAAATATAAGTTCCAGATTTATACTGCAAGGTTCCATGTAAGCAAATCTTAACACTTCTTAACTTTTCACTGCTTTCATATTCATATATTTAATAAGTGAAAGTAGTACTAAATTATATGTCATGGAAACACATTACTTTTCCATTTGTTAGTTGGAAGTCTTGCACATCAGGTATTATGATCAAGAAAAGCAGTGTATAAAATGCAGGGAAACCAGGATGTTGGTCTCTGCTCAGCTATCTTCACCAGCCAGGTCATCTTGGACAAGTATCTTAACCTCTTTAACTTCTGTTTTCTCATCTCTAAAATGACTTTACTGTCTTTTTTTATCTCTAAGGTTAAAGAAGATGAAAAGAAAAAGTTACCATCCAGTCAATTGTAACTCATGGCAACCCCATGTGTGTCCAAGATGAACAATTGTGTTCCACAGAGTTTTCAGTGGCTGAATCTTTGGAAGTAGATTGTCAGGCATTTTTTTCTGAGACACCTCTGGGCAGACTCAAACTACCTATCGTTTTGTTGGAAGTGCACACATTAACCATTTGCACATCGTAAGGTGTCCAAGGTAATATGAATTATTGTTAAAAACATACTATGCATTCTATATGAAATTCCATAATAATGTATTGTATTTTTCATACTCAGAATCTCTCTGAAAAGGTGTTTGGTGGAATATTGGTTTGTTTGCAAATGATTGCATTCTGCTGATTTCTATGACAAAAGAATAGACACCAGACCATTCACTGACAAACTCTTAAGTCAGGTTTCTAGTCAACCAGTTTCTAGTTGATAAGCTTGTAATGAGTTTATTCTCATTGTTAAATCAAGAGACACTTGTCAAATCCCCTCTCATATGAACTCCCCTTAATCCCATCAGCCCCCTGGAGTCCACAGGTAACCCCAGCACTAAACTGGCCATATCTCAAAAGTAAGATGCTTCCTTTACCTAAGCACCTGAATGACTGGGTACAGTGACTGGTATTCCAGAGAACATACCCCAAAGCAGCCAAAAGTAAGGTTTAAAAATCTTTGAAGTGTCCTTTGTTGTCATTGAAATGCAGATAAGGTTTCCATTTGGTTCAAATACATATCTTGATCTTTTAATAAACAATTTTCAAAATGAAAAGAAATCTCTAAGTATATTGATTTTTTTTTTTCCAGCAAAATGAACATTTATGCTATAGCTATTCTCACTCTCTCCACAGATGCACATTCCTTTATAACCTCAGGGTATCTTCATTAAGAATTACTTCCCAAACTGGCATCTCTCTTAGGGTGTCTTGAAGTTCAATGAGGACTTTTAAAGCTAAAAGTCTAGAAAATGATGCAGTTGAGGAAGAGAGCAAAGTGTGTGTGGAAAGCTCTTTTGATCACCTTGCACTCCTTCTAATCACCTGTGCCTGATCCCTGGGAAGTTCAGCTCACTGATTCATTCTTTCTGTCTTCTTGATGCAGACCTACACCTACAGGCAACTATTTATCTTCCCCAGCTTTGAGGGAGTGAGTAACCTAGAGCTTAACATTCTTCATCTGAATGGTGCTGTCCACTAAGAAATAAGTTTCTTGAATAGCCCTGCTCACAAATGAGATTCCTGCATGGAACCTCAAAGTAGCACATCTAATTACTCTATTCCTTAGGTATATAAAGACTGTAATTTTGTTGTTAGCTGTTCTTGAGTTGACCCCCAAATCATGGTGATTTCATGCACAATGAAATGAAACACTGCCTGGTCCTATCCCTTTGATTGGTTGTGGATTGAACCATTGTGACCTATATAGTTTTCATTGGCTGGTTTTTGGAAGTAGAACACCAGGCCTCCTTTCCTAATCCATTTTAGTCCAGAAACTCCATTGAAAACTGTTCACCATCACAGTAACATACAAACCTCTACTGATGGACCAATGGTGGCTGCTCATGAGGTGCATTGGCTGGGAATTGATCCCAAGTCTCCCACGTGAAAGGGAAGACTTCTACCATTGAACCACCACCACCACTGTGTAGACTGTGCTATTGTTACGTGCTGTTAAGTCTATTCTCACTTGTAGCAACCCTATGAGACAGGATAGAACTATGGAGCACCATAGGGTTTTCTGGGCTTTAATCTTTATAGAAGTAGATTTCTGAGTCTTTCCACTGTGGAGCCAGTGGGTAGGTTCAAAGTGCCAATATTTTAATAGCAGCCAAATACTTAACAATTGCACCACCAGGGCTGGGCCAGGATAGAAGGTAGGAAGGACTCAGTCCTGCCAATTGCCATGGCAAGAAAAATAGCCTATGTCCTACTAACGAGAGAGTCACTCCTCACACACAAAAAAATAACACATGTTCAATGTGAAGGCAAAGCCTCCAACTCCCACTGAGGTAGTGCAGACAATGTCTGCCTGCACAATTCATCTCAAGGTCATGTGTGAGGGAGGTGGTGCAGTGTGGGTAATGTGAAACATAAAAATGTACAGCTGAGACACAGAGTTGCAATTGCATATGGCCCTTAACCAACACCAGGCCTCATCTGCTGTTAATGTTTGAAGTCTGTAGACAGAAGCCTGTGCCATGCCTCTCTAATTTCTCTTGCTGCAGCTCATCAGCAGAGGAATGCACAGGAACTAAGCCTCTGGCTAGGGTCAGCTGTCAGGAACCAAAACCAGGCCCATGGAGTAAGGCAGTACATGCTCTTGATGACCCAGTTGTTTCCCAGGTGCTAGAGATTCAGAAGGTGCTCAACGATAGTGCCCACTCAGGGGAAGGCTGTCACCAGTTTTTTTGCTAAACAGAGAAAAAGCAAATCAGGATGTAAAAAGGGAAAATAGTGATTTATGTGCAATGAGGATCTAGAGCAGCAACTTTTCAGAGATGTGCTCAGAGCTCCAGACCTCCAAAGGGAATGGGAGTTATATGGGTCCACTGAGAGAAGCACATGTTGGCATTTGATGGCAAATTCTTATCTTGATCTTCAAGACCTCTGCAGGCAGCCTTGGGTTTTAGAAAATAAGAGGAAACTCTTGAGAAGGGGCAATGAGTCTAAACACAGTCTTATGTTGGCCAGATGACACCACCACTTTGTCTTTCTGCATAACCAGGGCAGTGGGAGTTCCAAATATTAAGAGAGCCTTAACAACTAAAATTTCTGATTTAACACATCCTCAAGTTACTGGTAATTAAAGTTTGGTTTACACCTCTAAGGTGGACTGATTTTCCTAACCATAGGCACTCCAATGAAGTCTAGGTGTCTCTGGGATCCACCATTTTCATTCATTTTTCAGAAACTTTCTAGTCCTCCATACAATTACAAAACATATTTAGATTTCCTTCTGTCTATGATAATTGTTGGTTTATAGCAGATTTTTCTATGCCCAGATTCAGAAAAATAAATTGCTAGACAAAGCCAGCAAAAATGTATGTCTTATTTGCTTCCAAACCATCTAATTTTCACTTAAACTATCTGAATTTTTAAATTAAATTGAGACAGCTACTCTTTATTTTAATCAGTTATTTCACTTTTTCAGTAAATATTTATTGAATACCTAGGTGTTTCGGTTCTGTTCTAGTTGCAGATCAATGCCTGATTCCAGTTACATGGAAATTGCAGTGTTTCTCAGTAACTAGAACATTGGTTCATTTGCTATGAATAATTCCCACACACAAAAAAAAAACAATTGAAGATTTATGTTTCATCAAACCACCCACTCCTTGAAGAAATTTCTTTAACAAAGAATCCATTTATTTTTAGACATCTGAGACTTTTGAAATGAAGCACTTTTGGTCCAGACAATATGGTATAGACTTATTTCCCTCTTCTCCTCCCTAATAAGTATAATTTAAAATCTTGAAAATAATGCAAAAGGCAACCAAAGGAAAACTCTGAAAGGTGGAAAGCAGAAGGTAAACTAGTCAAGGACCTCAAAACTAAAGGGGAAAAAAAAAAAAAAAAAAGCTGTAGTGCATCTTACAAGCTCCCACCTAACAGAAAATGATAAAATGATGACCCAGACCCCATGTTTCCTGACCTCCAACTTACCAACTGAATATAGCCAAGATACTCTTATTTCTTCTCTGTATTGAATGGCAGTCCTACCAGCCATGTTGGCGACACTGGCAAGGAGGATTGATTGGGAGGCCTACTAAGAATAAGTGTCCTCTTTCTCTGCCAGGATTTAGACTCCTCTCTCCCACCCAGAGACATGGAGAAAGGGAATTTTTGGCAAGGAGGATCCTACTACTCAAGTAGCCCTACCTAGATAGCACTTTTACCCCTTCAGGACCAGGACTCCTCTCCCCTACCTAGAAACACCAGGCAGTCAGTCAACACTGGCAAGGAGGATCACACCACAACAGGTATCATGGATAGAAGCATTTTGTTTCCCAGCTGGTTTTGAGAATCTACTCATCAACAAATGATATCAGCAGCCAAGAAGTATCATCAAAAGGTATTCCACCACAGCCAGTGAATATTTCTTCATTACCATGGTCTTGAGACTCTACTCCCTTGCTTAGAGACAACAGGTGGCCAGGCAGCACCAAGAGAGGGATCTTGTCATAACAAGTGTCCTGGACCAGAAAGCCTCTTCTTGCATGCACTCACATCCTCCACCAAGCGAGAGCAGCCTGGGAAAGTCCTCTGACTCTCTGAGGCATTACCAGCAGGGACCAATGGGAGTCTCAGCTGCAACAGATAAAGCAAGCAGACAAATTAGTGCAGCAAAAGTTATGAAAAAAATTGTCACTGGAATGCAGCCTACAAAAGTAAGCCAGTACCTAAATGCTAAACTTAAACAGGTAACCTCCAGCTAAAATAAAAGATTTAAATAAGACACAGAATCTTCTATCATAACAGCTAAAATGTCAGGAAACAATTAAAAATCACGTGTAAAAACAAGAACAAGTATAATCACAACTTGAATGAGACCATATAACCAACTTATGCCAATACCAAGAAGAATCAGTTATTGGAATTATCTGACAAAAATTTTAAATTATCCATCATAAAAATGCTTCAACAAGTAATTGCAAATTCTCTTGAAACAAATAAATAAAACAGAAAATCTCATCAAAGATATACAAGACTTAAAATAGAACCAAATGGAAATTATAAAGCAAAAAATTATAAAAACAAAAACTTTTCAAATTCTTGAATGTGATCATTATTAAAGAGGAGATAATAAAGATAGCATCAATTAATTTTAAAGACAGATTAATTGAATTTACCCAATCTGAGCAACAAAAAGAAAATAGACTTTCTCAAAAATAAAAAAAAGAACAGAGTTCAGGGGCCTGTGCTATAATAACGAAAGAGCCAATATTCATATCATTGGTTCTCAAAAGGAGAGAAGAAAGAGAATAGAGTTGAAAGACTGTTTGAAATTATGTCTGAAAATTGTCCAGATTTAGTGAAAGACATAGACTAACAGAGTCAAGAATGTTATTGATTCCATAACATTACAAACTTAAATAAACCTGCACTAAAGGCACATATTAATTAAACTTTTGAAATCTAAAGAAAAAAAATCTTGAAAGCATCTAGAAAGAAACAATCTATTACCTATATGAAAAAAAAAAAAAAGTTGAATTACAGATGAATTTACATTTGAAACCAAAGAAGCCAGAAGGGAGTCTAAACTCTCACTGCCGTGGAGTCGGGTTTTGACCCCTGCTTGAGTTTCCAAGGTGGTATCACTATGGAAGTAGATTGTCCAACCCTCCTTCCAAGGAGTAGTCGTTGGGTTTGAACTGCCAGCCTTCTGGTTAACAGTTAAATGCCTAGGCAATTTTTCAAGTGCTGAAAGAAAAGACTGTCATTTGCAAATTCTACATTCAGGGAAAGTAGTTCAAGGAAGTACTGAAGGATACTTCAGAAATGAAGGGAAAATAAACACATTTTAGATAAAAAAAAAAAAAAAACTAAAAGAATTTGTCAGTACCTGAAAGAATGGCTAAAGAAAATTTTTCTAATAGAAATATGTGATTAAAGAAGGAATCTTGGAGCATAAAGAAAGAAGAAAGAACAATGAAATGATCAGAATTATGGGTACACACAATACACTATCCTTCTCATGAGTTTTATAAAACATAATTGATAATGGAAACAAAAATGATAACATTACTGATACTCAAGAGGCTAATATTTTAAAGTAGAAAGATAAAGGGACCAGTAGACTTTAGTGAGTCATATATATATGTTGTTGTTGTTGTTATGTGCCGTCGAGTC
>NW_006921626.1:4731023-4733256 GCF_000298275.1 Orycteropus afer afer | reverse complement strand
TTTTTCTCCCTCACTATCCAGGATCACAAATTTTGATCCCTTTCAGAGTAGTTGACATTCGTAGCCAAGCACCATCTAGTTCTTCTGGTCTCAGCGTCATACAGGTTGAGGTTCTCATGGTCCATTAGTCCTTTGGACTAACTGCTTTCATGCATCTTTTAATTTTCTTCACTCTTCTTTGCTCAGGCTGAAGAGAGACCAATAGTTGTCACTAAGATGGCTTCTCACAAGGTTTAAGTTCCCAGTCATTACTCACCAAAGTAAGATGTAGAACATTATTTTTGTATATCATATTGTGCCAATTGAGCTAGATGTCCGCCATGACCATGGTCCCCTGTCTTCAGGCCCAGTGACTCACTCTCTCAAGATGCTTAGCTGTAGCTAAGAAATTATCCTAATTGTGTCCCAAGTTAGCTTTAAAGTGCATATGGACATTTTTATAGTGTATACAAATATGCATGTGGAAATATCGTCTGTCAAACCTACATATGGTTGTGAGTATATTCCCATTTGCCTACCTATAACTGGTCTTCTTGACTGTCTACCTATATATCTATATATCCATCTGTATATTACTATTACTAATGCAGTTTTGTGTAGGTAATAGTATTTGCCTTTATTGTATGTACCTGTTGTGTACCTCTCTGTGTCTTCCCTTTCCTTACTGATACTGTGCTAGTCATATGCTTTTGTTATATTGCTTTTCCCTTCCCCCTTCTCAACACTTGTCTCTCAACTATTCATCTGTTTTTACTCTATTTCCTTTCCCTCTCATCCCTGATAACCAACAAAGAAAATTTCCTTCGCTGTGTAAACCTTTTCTTGACTTTTTATAATAATGGAATCATATAATATTTGTCCTTCTGTGATTGACTTATTTCACTCAGCATAATGTCCTCCAAGTTCATTCTTTAATATTGCATAGTATTCCATTGTGTGTATGTGCCATATTTTGGTTATTTATCAACCAAACAATGAACAGGCCTGTAAGCTGAACAACATCAGGGAGATGCACTCTTTAGAACAATCAACCATGAGAGATAAGCAAGACAGCATTTTCACATGGAGAAAGGTAGGGAGGCAGGAATGCATAGACAGATGGACACAGGGAGGAAGTGGGAGGACAGCTGTTATACTGGGGGGAATGCAATCAGTGTCACAAAACAAAATGTGTATGAACTGTTGGATGTAAAATGAACTGCTTTGTTAAATTCCACCCAAATCACAATAAAAAAGCTTTTAAAAAATAGACAATCCAAATAATTGTTGAGGTAGTTAAGACTGTGTGTCAACTTGACCTGGCCTGGTTGAGTGGCTGGGCATCTGGTGTAGTTACTCTCCATGATCCCATGATGAAGCTGGCAATCAGCTCTATAGTGGGGTCTGCCACTAGCAGCTGAGTAGCTGCTTTAGGGATGTGGTCTGCTTTCTGTATATAAGAGCAGCTTTGGGAATGGTCTCTAGCTTATGGCATGCTTGAACCCTGCATGTAGTCATGTCGTTGTTCAGCAGCCTGCTGTGATTTGCAAACCTTGGGACTTTCAATGGACTTGAATCAATGGTCTACCATGTTGTTTGGTAACATTGGGACTGTGGCTTTTCACTTGTCGAACTTGAGTTTGTCAGCCTCAGCAGACAGCAGCTGTCTGAGTGGAGAAAAGCCTCCAAGCGTGCAGGGAACAGGAAGCAGAGCTGAAGGCCCCTAAAGCCTGGCACTTTGAACTCAGACTCAAAGCCTCCAAACTGTAAGAGAATAAACTCCTGTTTGTTAAAGCCATCCCATCGGTGGTATTTCTTGTCAGAGTGGCACTTGGTAATCATAACAATTGTATAGTCATTAGACATCGAATTCACAATTTGGAAACTTTCCCAAAGGAAATCTCTAAGCCCACATAGTTTCACTGCTGAATTCTACCAAACTTTTAAAGAATTATCACCGATTTTACAAACAATCTTCAAGAAAATAGAAAAGGAATAAATAAATATGTCCTAGCTCATTTTATGGTGCCAGTATTACTTGGATATTAAAACCAAATAAAGAAGTAAAAAAAAAACATGGCAAGAAAGAAAAGAAAAGAAAACTACAGAGCAATATCATAAAGATGGAAATAAAACTCCTGAACAAAATATTGTTGTTGTTGTTGTTAAGTGCCATCGAGTCGTTTCCGACTCATAGCGACCCCATGCACAGCAGAAAGAAACACTGCCCGATCCCGCGCCAGCCCCACAATCC
>NW_006921626.1:4713284-4714411 GCF_000298275.1 Orycteropus afer afer | reverse complement strand
TTCAGTAGTGATACCGCCTCAGAAACCCAAGGAGGGGTCTCTATGAGTTGAGTTCCACTCAATGGCACATAACAACAACAGCAAAAAAAAAAAAAAAAAAAAAAACCTTCAAACTAAATCTCACACCTTATACAAAAATTAACTTAAAATTCACCATGGACTTAAACCTAAAATGTAAAAGTTCAAGACTTTCAAAAGCATAGGAAAAAACCTTTGGAATCAAAAGTTAGGCAATTTTTTCTTAGACTTGACATTAAAAGAATGATCCATAAAAGAAAAATTGATAAAGTAGTCTTCATAAGAATTTAAAACTTTTATTGTAGGACAGACCCTTTTAAGCATATATAAAAACAAAACAGACTGGGGTAAAATATTTGCAAGTTACATATCTGACATAGTACTAGTGTATATAATGAACTCTCAAAATCCATCTAAACAAATAAATAAACAAAACAATATTGAGTTAGAAAATGGGCGAAAGACATGACATCTTATCAAAGAAGATATACAGATGTCAAGTAAGCCCATGAAAAAAATGTTCAACTTCGTTAGCCCTTCCAAACCAAAACAAAACTCACTGTCATGGAGTCTGACTCATAAGTACTCCCATTGGGTTTCCAAGGCTGTAAATCTTTACAGAAGCAGATTGCCTCATCCTTTCTTCCACAGAGCAGCTGGGGGGCTTGAAGTATCAACTTTTGATTAGCAGCCAAATGCCTTAACCACTATGCAACCAGAGCTCCTTCATTAGCCATTAGAGAAATGGAAATTAAAACCACAATGAGATTATCTCTATATACATATCAGGATATCCAAAATCAAATATAGTAGCAACATCAATCACAGGTGCATATATGGAGAAACTGCATTATTCCTACATTTCTCAAAGAAATGTAAAACAGCACAGCCACTCTGGAAAATAATTTGGCAATTTCTTGTAAAACTAAACACACAATTAACATATAACACAGCAATTACCCTTCGGGACATTTATCCCAGAAAACAAAAAAGTATATTCATACAAAAATGTGTACACAAATGGAAAAACATCCCATGCTCATGGATAGGAAGACTGAACATTGTGAAAATGTCAGTTCTACCCAAAGCAATCTATACATTCAATGCAA
>NW_006921626.1:4700589-4711599 GCF_000298275.1 Orycteropus afer afer | reverse complement strand
ATGAAGGGATGGACACTGGGAGGAGGTAACTATGGGGAGGAAGTGGGAGGGGAGCTGCTGCATTGTAAATTTTGGTCAATGATATGAGACAAAGTATATGTGAACTGCTGTATGAAAAGTGAATTTACTCTGTAAATCTTCACCCAAATCCTAATAAAAAAAAAAAAATGTGTACACAGGTGTTTGTAGTAGTTTTATTCATAATAGCCCAAAATTGGAAACAACTCAGATATTCAATCAAAGTAAATAATTAAACTGTGGTACATCCATACCATGGAATACTACCTGTCAATAAAAAGAGATGAACTATTCACACATGCAAGAACTTGGATGAATCTCAAAGGAATTATGCTAAGTCAAAAATGTTCTATTCCAAAAGGTCATATACTATATATAGGAGCTCTAGTGGCATAGTGCCTAAGGCATTTGACTGATAACCAGAAGTCTGGCAGTTCAAACCCACCAGCCTCAGAAGGAAGATTGGGTAATCTATTTCCGTAGTGACACCGCCTCCGAAACCCGAGGAGGGGTCGCTATGAGTTGGATCTGACTCCACAGCAATGAGTTTGGTTTTGGTTTTAAAATCTATTTATATAATATTCTTGAAATGATAAAATAATAGAAGTGGAGAACCCTTTAGTGGTTGCCAGGTTTATAGGTGGAGGGATGGGAGGGAGTTAATGTAGTTATAAAAGCGCAACATGAGAAATTCTATAGTGGTAAAACTATTCTATATCTTGACTCTGATGGTTGGTACAGAAACCTACACAAGGGATAAAACTGCATAGAACTAGCTACACACACACATACACACACACACAAGTACAAGTAAAAGTGGGGAATGGGGAAATCTGAAGGAAAAAATTGTAAAAACCATTCTTAACTCACCGTCTATACAAAAACAGACATATAGGGAAGTTTGTTGGAGGGAAATGTAATGATTCAGTTTTTATTGAAACTTAAATAAGGTCATGTTACCATGGAGGGATTCTATGTAAGACATCTAAAACAATAAGTAGTGGTGAAAAGTGGGAGACAACAGTAAAAACAATGAAATCCAAGTGGCCATGGGGAAGGCTAGAAAGGGATTAACCTTTCCCTGCCATGTGCACCACTAGAATTAAAGGTGAGGAGATGAAGTGGGATGGTAGGTCAAGTTGGTAAGGCTCTCCAGGGGTGTTAGGGAAATGTCTCCTTCCTATAACCAGAGCATGTTGTCCTCCTCAACATCTCCACCCTCCAGGGGATATCACTAGTGGTGCTTTGTGATGTCTAAGCCTCTCATAAACCCCATTGGCTGGGACTGAAGTGGGGGAGAATTTTGCTGACCAAACAAAGCAAAAGGGGTGTGGCACCTTGTTCTGGGAGGGGTATAAATAGGGAAGACAGGACCCTTGGGGTAGATATCTGGGACTTCAACATGGCTAAGGTGATCAGGAAACCACGGAAGGTCAGCACATTTAGAAAACCACGAACCACAGGCACCAAAAGTGGGAAGAAGACAAAGACCTCCTCTCAACCCAAATCCAGAGGTGGCAAGGTTAGATAACCCTACCCAAGTCCCCCTCTTCTTCCCCACTGACCCCCCTGTCTCTGCCTAGAACAAATTCCCTCCTCAGCCCACACTTTTTCATTAAGCCTCCCTTCCTATCCAGCCCCCGTCCATATCTCTCAACCTAATACCCTTCTGTGTTCATTCTGCTGCTCTATCAGGTGCTGAAGACACACAAGAAGATATAAAAAAGACCACTTTACATGAGTTCATGAAGAAAATTCTGTTGTACAACTAAGCTGCTTCAAGTATGAGGAAGAAAGTGAGAAGGACCAACACGTTTCAGCCAAAGACTAAATAGGACTAAATAGGAGCATGAGTCAAAAGCACTCACAAAGACCCAATAAACTCCGCAGAATGACACCACTCAAGACCTGTGCCACTAGTAACTATAGGAGAAGGACTGCTTCTCTCCAGCAGGTCTACTGCAATATGACTAACCATACAGAGATAATAGATACAATGTGGGATATGGATGGTAATAATTAAAATGAAATAAATAGATGTGAAAATTCCCTTAAAAAAATAAAATTAGTGACTCTGAGTGTAAAGAGATTGTGTTGCATTAACCCTTAAGATTTTCCCCAGAATTACAGTGGTGATCACAGAGGTTTAAAATCTTTGCTGTAAAGTGATTCCAGGTCCTTCCACTACCACTTGGGGAAGAAAATGCGTACAGCTTATCAGGGATGGGAAAATAGTCTTGCCAGAACAAGATTACCCATTTATGCCTCATCAACTAAGTAATTTCTTTACTTGTTACTTAGCACTCATTTTAAAAATGCATGAAATTAGCAGGACATAGCCATGCTTGTGTATGCCTAATAGGCTTGAAGGCAAGGAAGAAGAGAAAAGGGGAGAAAGAAGGAGAAAGGAAAGATGTCCCAGGGATGCTGTGGCCATTATCAGTCATTGTTACAGTCACTGCTGAGCAGCTCTACTTAAGAGTAGTTTAGGTCAGAAGTTGAAGGCCCCTAAGCTGCATTGGCTTCCTAATCCTCAATGTGCCAAGTGATGAGTTACTATGGTTGGACCCAAGAAGAGGATGCTCATTGTTCAAATGAAGCATAGGCCTGACCAAATATTCCTCTTTGGCCAGATTCTGCCAAGGTTCTCCAATCTCACTCCTCCCTATCAATTGTTCCTCCCCTATAAAGCCCAGAATGAGCTCTCAAAGTCCTACCAGAGGCATAAGTGGTTGGGATTTATATATTTATAGGTTAGAACAGTGACTCTCAATTTTTTTTGTATACCCAAAATAATTTTTTCAGTATATCCCTAAAAGATTTTTTTAAATAATATGTACATTCTCACAAAATTTTAAGTTGACATCCAAACATTATAAGTTTAAATATTTACAAAGGATGTAAATCTTGCTTTATTATAAATATTGATATTCGAAAATAGAATGGCTATACTTGTCTTTAGGAGCTCTGGTAGCGTAGTACCTAAGGCACTTGACTGCTAACCAGGAGGCTAGCAGTTCAAACCCACCAGCCACTCCTCAGAATGAAGATGGGGCAACCTACTTCCGTAGTGATACTGCCTTGGAAACCCAAAGAGGGGTCGGTATGAGTCGGGTCTGACTCAATGGCACATAACAACAACAACAACATATCTGTCTTTTAAATATAATCAATGAAATTCATATACTTCAATGATTTGCTGTCCATGGTAATCTATTTTAAAAGACACATAAACCAAGGAAAGGTTTATACATGGAAGGAAATTTTCTATGTTGTTTACCAGAGATGGGAAGAGAGGGGAAGGTTGGGGTGGGGGGAATACAGGATTATTATTAGTGGTTACCAAGGGGGGAAGGTAAGGGGAAAAGGGAAGTTTTGTTTGCAGGGCACTGAGATTTTGCTTGTTGTTGTTATTTGTTGTTATGTGCCATCGAGTCGGCCCCGACTCATAGCGACCCCTCCTTGGGTTTTCAAGGCAGTATCACTACGGAAGTAGGATTGCCCAACCTTCCTTCCGAGGAGTGGCTGGTGGGTTTGAACCGCCAGCCGTCTGGTTAGCAGGCAAGTGTCTTAGCCACTATGCTACCAGAGCTCCTTTTGCTAATGGTGGTGAAATATTTTGGAAAATGATAGCAATAATGGTGGCCTGCCATGAAAATGTCATCGTCCCAGAGCTGTAAATGCAGAAGTTGTTATGTTGGTAAATGTTCTGTTGTGTTTGTTTTCACCACAATAACAGTAAAAATAAAAGACACATAAGCAACATTTTCTTTGCCAGACGTAAATTTTACATCATTCCCTTATGTCCTTGAACAAGGAGTTATTTCGATTCCACTATCCTCAAAGAATTTTCTCATAACATACATATGTTTAAATCTTATATTAATTACCTTACCATATTTCTCTAGCACAAGTTATTCTCATCTAAGTCTGTCTAGTTTAAGTTTTTTATGCATATAACACAATAAATGGTAAAATTTTATTCTGGATTCAGTTATCCTTAAAAGTATCAGAAGTGAAAATTGACCAAAGCAATATAAATATGCCAAGCAAATATATGACACAATTTATGAATAAGTATCTGACACAAAAGTAAAATTACTAGATATTTATCTTATACATGAATAAGAATTTAAAAATAAGTATTAGTTTGTGTATCCATGGAAAAATATTACGTATTTCTAGAATGAGACAGGGTTCAACATTCATTGTATTCCAATTTTTTGTAGTTATTTTTTTATTATTACAAATTTTGTTCACATAAGTAGATGGGAATGGAAGGAACTTGGGTATAGCATCAAATTTTATGCCAAAAAATTTATTTAATTATTTCACTGACCTATTACTTGACAGGGAGCTCTGGTAGCATAGTGCCTAAGGTACTTGACTGCTAACCAGAAGGCTGGTGGTTCAAACCCACCAGCCACTCCTCAGAAGGAAGGTTGGGCAATCTACTTCTGTAGTGATACTTGATAATGCCTCAGAAACCCAAGGAGGGGTCGCTATGAGTCAGGTCTTACTCGACAGCACATAACAACAACAACAACAACAACACCTGACAATTTGTCAGATTTTCCTTCAATTTTTTTTGAAAGAAGATATAGAATTTTTTTACACTCAGTTTCCTTCACTTTCTCAATTTCTGAGTACACCGATAACTTTTTCTGCAACTTATCAAATATCTATGATATGTGCTACTCTTTCACATAAAATCACCTTGTTTATAGAACCACAACTAGAGGAAACTTTTTTTAACTCATGAATATGGAAATGGCTCTTTTTTTTTTTTATGTTAGAAGTGAATACCATCAATTTGTGCCAAATTTTTATGTTCTAAATGGTTTCAAAGGCACTCTAGTGGCACAATGGTTAAGTGCTTGGTTGCTAACTGAAACGTTGGCTGTTCAAACCCACCCAGTGGCTCCTCAAGAGAAAGATCTGGCAATCTATCTCTGTAAAGATTATAACCAGGAAAACCCTGTGAGGTAGTTCTGCTTTGTCATGTAGGGTTGCTATGAATTGCAATCAACTTGATGGCATGCAACAACAAGTGGTTTCAAAGTACTTTAAATGTCATGATAGAGAAACAAAGGATGAAAATTGGAGATCAATATACAGATAAATTAATATTTTCTGGTCAAAAACAATTGTATTTGTATTTATTCATTTGACAAAACTGAGAATATCAGTAGCTGAGAAAGAGTTAATCCTAATAAATAAAGCTAGTTTTAGAGTTTACTGGATATTTCCCCCTACCAAAAGAAAAGTACATACTTTGCTTCTAAGAGTGTAGCTTAATTTACTTAGTGGAAATTGAGTCAAAAGAAAAAAAAAAAAAAGCTGGACCTCTATAATGGTGTGACTTACAAAAGACTCAAACCTTAATTATCTAAATGAAGTTGATTATGTAGAATATAATCCATAATATTTTTCTTTTAATCTATAATAAATACATGAAAACAATGAATAAATGTGCAGAGAAATGACTGATAAATGACAGCAAGCAGAAGCCTTGCACCCAGAGAAAAACAGTGAATGTAGATTTGCCACCTATGGATAAATCTTTTGGAAAAAATAATTTAATACATTTTCAAGAAAACAGAAAGCACTGACTTACCTGACATATGGCAACTTTACTTGAAGATATGTAGATCTATGAGACATAAATATGGAACTCTTCTTGAAATCATCAAAATACACACAAAAGACTCAGTATTTTGTGATCAATGATAGCAGGAATTAAATTCTTATTATGAGCCCCTAAAATTATAACCTTTAAACCTTAAACCAAAATTAAACCCTGAAGTCTTCTTACAACCCAACAGTTGTTTAGATTAACCAGTAAAAAATGTTGCATTGAGCATTATGCTTTTTTAAGAACTATCTGTATGGGATCAAATTGACAACAGCAACTCAAAAGATTGGATATGAACCTTAGGATGCAATGAGTTTATATGGAAGCTGAGGATGAACAATTAGGTGAGATGAGTGAAAAATATGGGATGTGTCAACTCTAATACGTGGGCAACTGACCCCAGTTCAGTAATATCTGTACTAAGAGCACATTCATTTTAGCAAGGGATCATGTGTCTTAAATGCCTGTATTTCGACCACACCTACACATCTTGAGGAGATATTTTGCCATGGGAAAACTAGTTGTATTTGAGTTGATCTTGACTCTCGTGACCCCACGTGTGTCAGAGTAGAACTGTGTTCCATATGGTTTCCGACAGATTTTCAGAAATAGATCACCAGGCCACTTCAGGGTTAGTCGTGAACCTATAATCTTCTTTGCTCAGCAAATAAGCATGTTAACTGCTTAAACTATCCAGTGGTTCCATAGGATGAGTGTTGTTGTTGTTGTCAGGTGCCGTGGAGGTGGATCCAACACATAGCAACCCTATGTACAGCAGAAAAAAAACACTATGTGGTCCTGAGCCAGTCTCTCAATCTTTGCTGTACCTGAGCCCATCATTACAGCCTCTGTATCAATCCACCTTGCTGAGGGCCTTCCTCTCTTTTGCTGACCCTTCTCCAGAGAGCAGTCCCTTCAGAAAACATGACCATAGTAGGTGTGATGAAGTCTGACCATTCTTGCTTCCAAGGAGCATTCTGGTTGCACTTCTTCCGGGACAGATTTGTTAGTTTTCCTGACAGTGCATGGTACTCTCAGTATTATTTGCCAACACCACAACTCAAAAATATCAACTCTTTTTTGGTCTTCCTTATTCATTGTCTTATATATTAATATAAAGAAAAAAAAAATCCTCACAACTGGACCAATAAGCAGCATCATGATAAATGGAGAGAAGATTGAAATTGTCAAAGATTTCATATTTCTTGGTTCCACAATCAACACCAAAGGAAGCAGCAGTCAAGAAATCAGGTGATATATTATACTGAGCACATTCCTGCAAAATACTCTTTAAAATGCTGAAGAGCAAAGATGTCTCATTGAAGACTAAGGTGTGCCTAATACAAGCTATACTGGAATGAGTAGATATTCACATTTCCTCTAAAATTGTGCTTCATTTGTTATGTCAGACCAGTAAGGAATGTAAAAATTGAACTAGTGTATTGCACTTGACTCCTAGCCTTAATTGTAGACCCACTTTTCCAAGGAACAGAAAAGAATGCATATGAAATGGAATGCATAAACATCAACCTCCAAGGCATTAATGAGCTGAAATGGACTGACATTGGCCATTTTCAATTAGAAAGTCATATAGTCTATGTTTAGATTACCTCTCATGCCACTCTAACAGACATATACCACAAATAGGATGGCTTTAACAAACAGGAGTTTATTCTCTTACAGTTTTGGAGGCTAGAAGTCTGAGTTCAATGTGCCAGGCTCTAGAGCCTGGGTGAAAGCTCCTTGACCTTGGGCTTCAACTCTGCATCCTGCTCCTGGCTCACTGAAGGTAGAGGTTTTCTTCACTCAGACAGCTGCTGGCTGCTGAGACCGACAAACCCAAGGTTGACAAGTAAAAGGTACAGTCCTAATACTACCAAACAACATGGCAGGGCACTAATTCAAGCCCAGAAAAAGTTCCAAGATTGCCAGGGCATAGCAGTCTGCTGAACAATGACTTGTCTACATGCAGAGTTCAAGTGTGCCAAAAAGCTGTAGACCATTCCAAAATTTCTCCTTATATACGGGAAAAAGTCCGCACATCTAAAGCAGCTACTCAGCTGCTTGTGGCAGATTCCACCATGGAGCTGATTGCCAGTCTTTCATGGGGAATAATTACCACCAGCTGCCCAGCCACTCAAAACTAAGCCCAACCACATTGGTTATAACCTTAACTACCACAGTTTATTTTGCTGGGAATGACAAACTGAAGAAGAATGGAGTTACATTCATCATCATAAAGAACATTTAAAGATCTATCCTGATGTACAATGCTGTCAGTGATAGGATAATATCTACAAGAAAGACCAGTGAAGGTGACTGTTAATCAAATTTACACACCAACCACTAATGCAAAACATGAAGCAGTTGAATATATTTACCAACTTCTGCAGTCTGAAATTGATCGAGCATGCAAAAAAGATGAATTGATAATACTAGTGATTAGAATGTGACTGTTGGAAACAAACAAGAAGAATCCGTAGTTGGAAAATATGGCCTTGGTGATAGAAACGATGCTAGATCAATGACTTATTTTTTGCAAATATCCTTTTTCAAAAACATAAATGGCAAGTGTACACATAGACTTCAACAGATAAAATACACAGGAATGAAATTGCCTACCTCTCTGGAAAGAGAGAAGCTCAATATCATCAGTTAGAAAAAGACCAGGGATTCAAAATGGAGTCTTGCCAGTGAACACTGCGATTTTTTCCCTCTGGCATCTAAGAACTTTAAGAACTAGGTACAATGGTTTGAATTGAGATTTTTGGCGCTCTGAACAGCTCACTGATCCAGATTTCACCAAACACAGAAGAGCAGAATTGGAGAAAAGGTACAAGGAGATTTTTTTTTTAGGAAAGAGCAACTGCTGGAAGATGAACGGACACCTAAGAGAGACCACTGGAAACCTTTCTGGGGCAGTCGCTGTCTGCCGGGTGGAGGCGGCAGCCTGAGATCCCCAAGCCAAGAACAAGATCAATTATAGCAGCTTACTAGCAACCAATACAATATTCCAGCAGGCAGCGACAAAGACCTATCTCCAGTAGCTGATTTTGTCAGTAATTTGGGAGGTGAGGGGGCAGCAGGCCATGGACACTATTCCTCTCACACAGGTAGAGATCTCACTGGTGCACCAGAAAGGCTAACTCCCTCCCCTCCCAGCAGATTACAGAGGGGGTTTGGGTCAGAATGGGAGACACCATGCTTTTCTTTCCCACGGTTATTGGGACTGCAGATCACTGGCAGTTACTGCCCCTAATCTACCACAGCTAAAATTGTGCACATCTTTGGTGCCGCAGATGGGCAGTATTGCAGACAAATTCCAGAGTCAACCATTGCCGGTCGGGTGGGGTTGCATTACCACCACGGGAAGACGGGGCACAGAGAGCAGAAAAACTGCAGCTGATCATGGTCACTTGAATTTTGCCCTGGAGCTGTGTTTTGTCGCTGTGGGGCCGCGGAGGTGGGGGCTTTGAGTGTGCATGAAATTGGCAGAAATTTGTGTCCCTCTATTAATAAGAATCTTTCCCGAGATTGAGCCACGATCTTGCAAATAAATACCTCATAAGTAAGAGCCTTCTCAGGAAATCCTCCGAGTCCAATGCACCTGAAATTGTGTGCATCTTTGGCACTACAGGTGGGCGGTATCACAGACAAACTCCAGAGCCAGCCATTGGCGGTCCGGCTGGATTGAGTCAGCACCACGGGCAGAAGGGGCACAGAAAACAAAGAAACTGCAGCTGAGCCCGGTCCCCGAATTTTGTCTTGGAGCCGTGCTTTGGCACTGTGGGGCCGCGGAGGGTGGGGCCTTTGAGTGTGCCTGAAATTAGTGGATATTTGTGACCCTCTAACAAGAGGAATTTTTTCCTGAGCTTGAGCCATGGTCTTGTAAATAAATACCTCATCAATAATATCCAGCTCAAAGCTCTAGAAACCGACCCTATCAACACTAAGCTTTCTTTCTTCTGCTCCCACCTTCTCCGCCAATAACTTCACTCATTCAAAAGAAGAAACCATATTCAGCCAATTACTATAAAACCTCACACTTCGAACTCTAAATCCCCTGTACGAAAAACAGAAACATATATCGACACTACACACAGTGATTCCACCATCACAAAGAAAACAGCAAAGCGACCCAATGCACCTGAATCAATATTAAGATAAAACATACTAGCTTCAGCTTTTCAAAATATTGAATGGTAAAACCAAGACAAAACAAATCATCATGTAACCCGCACCTAGAGACAACATAAAGAGACAATGCTCTACAGATTCCAAGGGCTTAAGAAGAGGTTCTGCTTTCCAGTGACGCCAAGAACTCTCCAAACTGACACTACACGATTGAACAACTGAAAAGGTCTTACTTTACACCTTCTTTTTTTCTTTCTTTCTTTTCTTTTCTATTGATTAACCACGTTACTTGTAGGGTTTTTTTTGTTTGTTTGTTGTGGGGTTTTTTTTGCTTTTTTCCCCCCTTTTATGTTTGCTAGTTTGTTTTCTTTCTTCATAGTCTCCTTCTTTACCTTTTTTCTTTTAGTGACCTATCCCCACATATTGCGTATTTACCTGTCTTCTTTTTCTTTTCTCCACTTTTTCTTTTTTTTGGGGGGTGTTACAGGTCCTGTGTGATTTCAGGGTGTATTTTTTGTCTATGTGCTTTTAGTTTTTCGATGGTTATTCAATTGTAATTTTTGCCTAACTGAGTGGGACACAACAGTCCCCATAAGCTACAAGTAACCCACACCTCCTGCAACATCACTAACTGAGCAAGAGCCAGCACCTCCTTCTCCACCAGCAGGCCAATGATTAAAAAAAAAAAAAACAAGAAGAGCCTAAATGACCCTTGGCTGCTCTTCACAAACAATTAACAGAGATCTAAATACAATATCATGATGCCTCGGAAACAACAGACCATCAGAGTCCACACAATGAAGCAAGATAAAGGGGTAGAAATAAGGGAACAAGTTACAGACCCAGAACACATCCCTGAGGAAGAAACATCATTGGAGCTCTCTGATAAGGAATTCAAAAGAAATATATTCAGGTATCTTCAAAGGACTGAGAGACAGATAAAAGAAAACACAGAAAAAAACCCTAGAAGAATTTTGGAAGAAAATACAAGAACAAAAAGACAAATTAAATGAAAAATTCAAAATGATTCTAACTCTACAGATAGAAATCCAGAAGACTAATACTAAATTTTAGAAATAGATAACACATTGGAAGGGCAAAGGGGTAGAGTTGATGCAATGGAAGACAGAATTAATGAGATTGAAGACAAATACCTGAATACTTCTTTGGAAAGGGATCAGACAGAAAAAAAATCAAAACAAAATGAAGAAAGCCTAAGGTTC
>NW_006921626.1:4627086-4687336 GCF_000298275.1 Orycteropus afer afer | reverse complement strand
GTGGGAGGGAAGCTGTTGCATTGTGGTAAACTGTGGTCAATAACATGAGACAAAGTATATGTGAACTGCTGTATGGAAAGTGAATTTTCTCTGTAAACCTTCACCCAAATCACAATAAAATAAGAAAAAAAAAAAAAGACCAGGGGTCAACTGTGAAATAGACCACCAGTTGCTACTATTCAAGCTTAAGTTGAAACTGAAGAAAGTTAAAAGAAATCCACAAGAGCCATAATATAACTTTGAGTATATGCCACCTGAATTTAAAGACCATCTCAAGAATATGTTTGATGGCTACCAATATCAACATCTTTGAAAGGTTTCAAAATTGGAGACCTTGGATAGAGTGGGAGGAAAAATGTGGAACAAAATTTAAAAACGCAAAAATGACCAGAATTACTAGTCAGATAGAGACTGATGGAACCCCCAAGACTATGACTCTGGCTTATTCTTTGGGCCTGGAATTGGGTTTACTTCCCTGGATTAGCTCTCAGCCAAACAGTAGAAAGTTCTAAAAGCAGAACACCTACCCCTGGTAGATGCACACACCTATCCTAGAGAGATGCGCCCCTCAAATCAGTCAATCACGAGACATCAAAAGGGCAGCATTTGCACAAAGGGAAAGCTAGACAGACAGAAATGCATAGATAAGAAAGACACAGGGAAGGGGTAGTCACAGGGAGGAGAGGGAAGGAGAGCTTTCTATTGTTGGGATTGTAATCAGAGCTGTAAAACCAGGTGTGCATGAACTGTTGAGCATAAAATGAATCTGTTTTGTAAATCTGCACCCAAATTTCATATATTGAGCACTAATGACTGAAGACCAGATGAGTGATGGGATGACATTAAAAACATTATTCATGAGGAAAGCAAAACCGCATTAAAAAGATAGGAAAGAAAGAAAAGATAAAAATGAATGTCAAAAGAGACTCTGAAACTTGCTCTTGAACCTAGCTAGAGTAGCTAAAGTGAGTGAAAGAAATGATGACGTAAAAGAACAGACCAGAAGATTTCAAAGAGATATCAAGAAGACAAAGCAAAGTAATATAATGAAATATGCAAAGACCCAGAGTTAGAAGGCCAGAGAAGAACACTCCTGGCATTTCTCAAATGGATAGAACTGAAGGAAAACTCAAGTGTCAAGTTGCATATTGAAGTTTTCTCTGGATAAAATATTGAACAACACAGGAAGCATCAAAAGACAATGGAAGAAATATACAGAATCACTGTACCAAAAGAATTGACCAACATTCAGCCATTTCATTGTTGTTGTTGTTATGTGCCATCGAGTCGGCCCCGACTCATAGCGACCCCTCCTTGGGTTTCCGAGGCAGTATCACTACGGAGCTCTGGTAGCATAGTGGCTAAAGCACTTGACTGCTAACCAGAAGGCTGGTGGTTCAAACCCACCAGCCACTCCTCGGAAGGAAGGTTGGGCAATCCTACTTCCGTAGTGATACTGCCTCGGAAACCCAAGGAGGGGTCGCTATGAGTTGGGGCCGACTCGATGGCAAATAACAACAACAACAACATCACTACGGAAGTAGGATTGCCCAACCTTCCTTCCAAGGAGTGGCTGGTGGGTTTGAATTGCCAGCCTTCTGGTTAGCAGTCAAGTTTCAGGAGATAGCATGTGATCAATAAATGATGGTATTGAAGGAAGAAGTCCAAGCTGCACTGAAGGAATTGGTGAGAAAACAAGCTTCCAGAAATTGAAGGAATAAGAATTGAGATGTTTCAAGAAATGAATGCAAATCTGAAAGCACTCACTGGTCTACACAAGAAAACTGGAAGGCAGATGCTTAGCCAACTGACTGAAAAAGATTCATATTTATACTCATTCCAAAGAGAAGTGATCCAACAGAATGTGGAAATTGTTGAACAAGATCATTAATATTAATGTTTTGCTGAAGATAATTCAAAAACAGGTGCAGCAGTATGTCGACATGAAACTGCCAGAAATTAAAACCAGATTTAGAAGAAGACATGGAATGAAGAATATTGTTGCTGATGTCAGATGAGTCTTGGCTGAAAGCAGAAAATGCCAGAAAGATATTTACCTGTGTTTTATTAAATATGTAAAGGCATTTTAATGTGTGGATCACAACAAATTATGGATAACATTGAAAAGAATGGGAATAGAACTCTTCATTGTGCTCATGTGGAACCTGCACATAGTCCAAGAGTCAGTCATCCTAACAGAACAAGGGGGTACTGTATGGTTTAAAAGTCAGGAAAGGTGTGTGTCAAGGTTGTTTCCTTTCACTACACTTATTTGATCTTTATGCTGAGCAAATAATCAGAGAAATTGTACTATCTGAAAAGAACACCACATCAGGATTAAAGGAGGACTCACTAACAACTTGTGATATGCAAATGTCACAACCTTGTTTGCTGCAAGCAAAGAAGACTTGAAGCACTTACTGGCAAAGATCAAAGACTACAGCCTTTAGTATAGTTTACATCTCAATATAAAGAAAATAAATATCCTCACAACTGGGCTAGTAAGCATCATCATGATAAATGGAGAAAAGATTGAAGTTGTCAGGGATTTCATTTTACTTGGATCCATAACATCCGTGGAAGCAACAATCAAGAAATCAAACAACGTATTGCATTGGGGAAATGTGCTGCAGAAGACCTCTTTAAAGTGATCAAAAGCAATGTCCCCTTCAGGACCTACCTGCAACTGATGCAGGTCATGTTATTTTCCATGTATCTATGCATGCAAAAGCTGGGCAATGAATAAGGAAGACTGAAGAAGAATTGATGCCTTTGAATTATAGTGTTTGTGAAGAACATTGAATATACCATGGACTGTAATAAGAATCAAAATATCTGTCTTGTAAGAAGTACGACCAGAATGCTTCTTAGATTTGAGGATGGCGAGATTTCATTTCATGTACTTTCGACATGCTACCAGAAGAAACCAGTCCCTGGAGAAGGCCATCATGCTTGGTAGAGGGTCAGCATAAAAGAGGAAAATTCTCAGTGAGATGAATTGACACTGTGGCTATGACAGAAGGCTCAAACATAGCAACAACTGTGAGGCTGGTGCAGGACTGAGCAGTGCTTTATTCTCTTCTACACGCGGTCACTATGAGTCAGAACCAATTCAATGACAACTAATAACCTCAGAACAATAAGGACTACCTATTCAAAAAGGTGCATATATTTCATTAGAAATGGTTACACATGTGGTTTGTTTTTTCATGTAAGGGTAGTGAAAAAGCAAAACAGAACAGGAAATTATTATTGAATAGCTAAAAAGAATAAGTTGCTGGGCTAAAGGGTAAAGACATCCATACTTAATGAAAATAAATTATTAAATAATAAATGATAACAAATAACTGATCAGTCTCATTTCAACCTCTCTTCCACCTCAAATAATACCTTGCTTTTTTAACTGATTGAATGATTAATTTTCTCATTTTTTCCATGCCATCAATTTCAAAATTCTGAATGGAACCTCAGGAGTAGGGCTCTAAGACTTGAAGCTCTGTATTATCCAATTTCAATTAAAATATATATTGATGTAGTTTTATGTTTATTAAATTGGTCCTAAATAGCATAACACATGGGTCAACATCAAAGTCTACTCGCCTTTCTCCTGTCCATGTTAATTACCCTGGACTCCAGTGTTCCGCCGCTCCCATTCATATGAAGCCCTAGAGAGAGCAGGAACTCTGTTTGCTTTCTTCAAACTTTCCAGCCTATGTGGTTTCCCTTATTTGTTTTTAGTATTTCTCTGAGTCTTCCACTTTCAAATAAAAATAGTGACCAAAGATATTTCAATTGAGATTTGGCTTTGGCGCCTACTGAAATCCACAGTCTCATCTCAAAATACACCACTGCATCTTCAAAAACTCTTTGATCAAGGCAAACCACTTTGTCGACAACCCACTCTTGACTCTGAAATCATTATGTCATTTCTGTCATCAGATAGCATTTTAACTAAGTTATAAGAATATTACTCAGACATACTTACTAACAAATGGAAAATGGTTTTTCATTCCTTTGTATCAAGCTTGCAAAGATGCAAGTTGCTGCACAACATGAAAGTAGAAATGCAAGAGAAATAAAGGTTATAAAGCAAAACTATATTAAGTAATATATTATCCACTGTCTCATGAGCCCTAATATTTCTTTAGAGAATATTCATAATAAACAACATTCTCCCTAAAGAGTTACAACACCTGCTACTGATTTTTTTCTCTCAAATTGGAAATCATTGGCGGAATTCTACAAACAGAAGATGACTCTGGCTATTGCTTTTCAGACATCTGGGAAATGTGCTTTCAAGATGTTCGAGCACCCAGATGCTAGCCTGAGCATGAGATAGATGGGGGAGGAAGAACAAGGGAGACAAACAAAACAGTAATCAAGAGAGAGACAGAGACAGAGAGAGACCTGGAAAGACGTGGAGGGAGAGAAAATAAAATCCAAATTCAGTTTCCCATGGTAACTTGGGCCATTTGATTCACTTGTTGCTTTTCTAACCACTGCTGTAATATTTTGGATTTAATAAAGCCCCAGTAAGCCTTTTGCCCAAAGCACCATTTTGTGCTTACTTATTAAACTCATGTGCAATTGGAAGGAAATATAAGCCATATGTTTCTGCTCATTTACACTTAAATCATTCAAATATGATGTTTTAACTCCAATTTGTCATTCACGGGAATTTGGGGACTAAAATAAGTCTTTGGAGACCTGTCCCAACCCCTCCTCCACTTCTTTTGTGGTCCTCAAGCAAATACTTATATTTGAGCTCTAGAGTTCCAGGGTAAGTACAGGGATTTGCTGGAAGTTTTAAATGAACTTTTCCTCCCTTTACTGGCTTTCCTTATCTTCAGTTAACACTCAGACTCCTTTAATAGTTCTTCCTTTTCTTCTCAAACTCTTAATGTTGAACTGATTCAGGGCTCGATCATTGCTCTTCTTTTCTTCTTTAGCCCCACTATCTCCCAGGGCATCTCCTTCAGCCCCATGGCTTTAAGAATCATCCACTAATATCCAATGTATGTCTCCAGTGTTGATCTTTCCCAAGAGCTCCCATCACATGTATCCTAATTGCTGTTTCATATCTACAGCTAGTGTAACAATCACTTGCCATTAAGTCAATAAATCAATCCCAACACACGGCAACCTCATGTGTGTCAGAGCAGAACTGTGGTCAATAGGTGTTACAGATTGAATTACATCCCAAAAAAATATATGTCACCTTGGCTGGTTCATGATTCTCAGTGGTATGGCCATTACGTGATGATGTTATGTGGCGGTTCTATAATGATCGCTCATGATGTGATCTGATGTGATTAGCTAATCAATTATAAGAGGAATAGGATAGGATGCAACACCTTCATGCTACCACAGCCCTAAATCAATGTAAAGGGAGTTTCACTGGGGTGTGGCCTGCAATATCATACAAGAGATAAAAGGAGAGAGAAATGAGCAGAGAGAAAGGATTTACTACCACCAAGAAAGAAGAGCCAGGAGCAGAGTGCATCCTTTGGACCCAGGGTCTCTTGTGCTGGGATCCTCCTAGGACCAAGAGACACAGAGAGGGAAAGCCTTCCCATAGAGTGTGCTCTTTGAACCCACCACAGGGGATATTTCTGTGACAGCAGCACTAGATAACTAAGACAGCAGGATTCTCAGTGGCTGATTTTACAAAAGTAGATCAATAGGCCTTTCTTCAGAGGAAGCTCTAGGTAGACTCAAACCTCCAACCTCTCAATTAGCAGCCAAGCACATTAGCCATTTGCAAGATACACATTTGACTTTCAAAATTAAGTATGTACTATAATTTTGCAACTACTTATATCTATAATTAGTTCAAACTGAAAAATTAAAAAAGAAAAATACCATGATGAAAAAATGTAATATTGACTTATTCCATCAAAAACATAGCCTTCCTTCAGGCCTCTTCATCTGAGTATAAAGCACAACCTTCAACTAATTGCATTTTAGAAAATCTAGAATTATCTTGGCTTCCTCTCTTTTCCCCACCATCCTCATCCAGCCTATTAGCAAGTTCTGTTGGCTCTGCTTACATTTGTGTACTTTCCTTCACTACCACTGGCAACATCATCTCTTGTCTGGATGTAGTAGTTTTCTGTTGCACAAATTTAGCAGATAAAGACAACATAAATTTATAACCTCACCATTTCTGTCAATCAAAAGTCCAAGCTCAGTATGACTGGATTCTCTGCTCAGGGTCTCACTAGGCTAAAATCAAGGTGTTAGCCAGAAATGGATTCTCACTGCAAGCTTAAGATTTTCTTCTAAGCTCATTCAGGTTTGAATTGGCAGAATTCACTTCTTTGACATTGTAGGGCTAATGTTCCTGTTTTCTTGTTGGCTATTGGTTGCAAAGTTCTCTTAGCTCCCAGAGGTCTTATATTTGTTCCCCTCCATCAGCACTGTGACACCTCCTGTCTCTCTGACTTTAGGAAAGATCCAGTCCTGATTATGAGCTGATATAATTAGGTACCAGCACTTGTTTGTCATTTTTTTGTACTATGGTAGCTTGTGTGTCACTGTGAGTCTGGAGGCTGTGCTACCAGTATTTCAAATACTAGCAGAGTCACCCATGGTGAATAGGTTTCAGCAGAGCTTCCAGACTAAGACAGACTGGGAAGAAGGAAGAAGCCATGCACTTCTCAAAGAATTGGCCAGTGAAAATCTGATGAATAGCCCTTAAACATTGTCTGATATAATGCCAGAAGATGAGACCCTCAGGTAAGAAGGCACTCAAAATACTGGGGAAGAGCTGCCTCCCCAAAGTAGAAATGTTAATGACATGGACTAAAGTTTTCTGGACCTTCATTTTTTGGGGGATGACTCAAAATGGGAAGAAACAGCTGTAAACATCCATTAATATTCAGAAAGTGGAATATATGAAGTATGAATTATTGGAATATGAAAATTGTAAAAAATGAAATGGAACAGATAAAGATCAATATCTTAGGTATTAGTGAGCTGAAATGGGCCAGTTTGGGCCATTTTGAATCAGACATTCATATGAGCTACTATGCTGGGAATGACAAAGTGAAGAGAAATGGTGTTGCCTTCTTCATCAAAAAGAACATCTCAAGATCTGTCCTGAAGTACAGTGCTGTCAGTGATAGAATAATATCCATACTTCTACAAGGAAGACCAGTTAGTACTACGAGTATTCAAATTTACTCACCAACAACTAAAATCAAAGATGAAAAAAATGGAAGATTTTTACCAACTTCTGCCATTTGAAATTGACCAGACATAAAATCAAGATGTATTGATGATTATTGGTATTTGGAATGCAAAAGTTGGAAACAAAGAAGAAGCATCAATAGTTGGAAAATATATGCTTAATGATAGAAATGATGCTGGAGAGCACATGATAGAGTTTTGCAGGACCAGCTACTTATTTACTGCAAATATCTTTTTTCAACAACATAAATGGAGGCTATACAAATGGACCTCACCAGATGAAATACACAGACATCAGATCAACTACATCTATGGAAAGAGGAGATGGTAAAGCTCAATATCATCAATCAAAACAAGGCCAGGAGCTGACTGTGGAACAGATCATCAATTGCTCCTATGCAAGTTCAAGTTGAAGCTGAAGAAAATAAACATAAGTTCATGAAAGCCAAAATATGACTTTGATTATATCCCACCTGAATTTAGATTCCATCTGAAGAATAGATTTGACACATGGAACACTAATGACTGAAGACCAGACAAGTAGTGGGATGACATATATGAAGAAAGCAAGTGGTCATTAAAAAAACAAGAAAGAAAGAAATGACCAAAATCAATGTCAGAAGAGACTCTGAAACTTGTTCTTGAAGATAGAGTAGCTAAAGTGAATGGAAGAACTACTGAAATAGAAGAACTGAACAGAAGATTTCAAAGGGCAGCTCTAAGAGACAAAGTCAACTACTATAAAGAAATGTGCAAAGACCTGAAGTTAGAAAAACAAAAGGGAAGAACACAGTCAGCATTTCTCAAGCTGAAAGAACTGAAGAAAAATTTCAAGCCTCAAGTTACGATATTGAAGGCCCCTATCGGCAAAATATTGAATGATATGGGAAGAATCAAAAGATGGAAGGAATACACAAAGTCACTCATGTACCAAAAAAATGGATTGAGGTCCTACTATTTCAGGAGGTAGTATATGAACAAGAATCAATGGTACTGAAGGAAGAAATCCAAGCAGTATTAAAGGAATTGGCAAAAAAAAAAAAAAAAGTTTCCAGGAATTGATGGACTATCCATTGAGATGTTTCAACAAATGGATGCAGTGCTAGAGGCACTTACTCATTTATGTCAAGAAATTTGGAAGACAGCTCTCTGGCCAACTGACTGGAAGAGATCCATATTTTTGACCATTCCAAAGAAATGTGATCCAACAGAATGTGGAAATTATCAAACAATATCATCAATATCACATGCAAGTAAAATCCTGCTGAAGATAATTCAAAAATGGTTGCAGCAGCGTATTAACAAGGAACTTCCAGAAATGCAAGTCAGATTCAGAATAGGACATAGAATGAGAGATATCCTTGGTGATATCAGATGGATCTTGGTTGAAAGAAAAGAATACCAGAAAGATGTTTACTTGTGTTTTATGGACTATTCAAAGGCAATTCACTGTGTAGATCACAACAAATTATGGATAACAAAGCAAAAAAATGGGAATTCCAGAACACTGAATTGTGCTCATGAAGAATCTGTACATAGACCAATAGGCTATTATTCAAACAGTGATACTGCATGGTTTAAAATCAGGAATGGTGTGCATCAGAGTGATATCCTTTTGCCATACTTATTCAACCTGTATGCTGAGCTAATAATCTGAGAAGCTGGACTATATGAAGAAGAACACAGCATCAGGTTTGGAGGAAGGCTCATTAGCAACTTATGGTATACAGATGACACAATCTTGCTTGCTGAAAGTGAAGATAACTCGAAGTACTCACAATGAAGATCAAAGACTACAGTCCTCCATATGGATTACACCTCAACATAAAACACAAATCCTCATAACTGGACCAATAAGCAGCATCATGGTAAATGGAGAAAAGATTGAAGTTGTTAGGGTTTTCATTTTACTTGGATCCACAATCAACACCCATGGGAAGCAGTAGTCAGGAAATGAGACATGGTATTGCATTGGGCAAATGTGTTGCAAAAGATCTTGTTAGCGTGTTGAAGAGCAAAGATGTCACTTTTAAAACTAAGGTGTGCCTAACCCAAGCCATGATATTTTCAATTGCCTTATATACATATGAAAGCTGGACAGTGAATAAGGAAGCCAAAAAAAAGAGTTGATGCCCTTGATTTATGGTATTGGTGAAGAATAATGAAAATACCATGGACTGCTAGAAGAATGAACACACCTGTTCTGGAGGAAGTGGAGCCAAAATACCCCTTGGAAGTAGGAATGGCCAGACTTCATCTCACCTACTTTAGTCATGTTGTCAGAAGGGCCCATTCCCTGGAGAAGGATATCATGCTTGGTAAAGTTGAAGGTCAATGAAAAAGGGGAAGACCCTCAACAAGATGGATTGACACAGTGGCTGTAATGATGGAATCAAGTACAGAAAAAAGTGTGGGGATGGTGCAGGACAGGGCAGTGTTTTGCTCTGTTTTATATAAGGTTGCTTGAGTCAGAGCCAACTCAACTGGGATCTAATTTCAATAATAACATAAATCAGATACTTTCAATCCACTGTTGAAAATCCTTCAGTGTTTTCCCATTTTGTAGAATGAAGTCCAACCTTCTTGTTACATCTTACCTCCAGACATGGCTCCTACTCAAAGGCAGGTTTCCCATGAAGATAAGTAAGCAGAAGTTTTAGGACTCTTCACTTGTATAAGCCCAGGTGAGTCTTGGAGGGTATAGATTTGGCTAAGGAAAGGGAGTCAGATTGCAAAGAGGAAACATTTCTATGTCAGCATTTCTGATAAATTGTCTGCAGCATTTCTGAGGAAAGAAATCTAAATCTCCAAAATCCTCAAAATTTTATTTCTTTCTTATTTCAAACAAAAACTCATTTTTATATTTTATTTTTTACTAATTGATCTATTCTTTTTTCCTAAAAATGTTCCCTGATTTTTATAAACTAAAACAAACAAACAAACAAACAAAAACACTTTATTCCTGTTCCTGTCTACTTCTCCAACCATATCTTTAACAACTATTCACCTTACTCATTGTGTTCCAGCTACATTGGACTTTATTTTGTTTCTTCATCAGCCAAGCTCTTTTTCACCTCAGGGCAGTTCCATTTCCTTTTCCTTATGCCTCCAATACTGTTCCTCTCTATTCTTTCCTGGGTTGACTCTCTCTCAATATTCAGATCTCAGTGCAAGTTATGACATCCCTCCTGAGATAGCCCTCCCTCATGCCTTAAATCAAATTTCTGTGTCATGTCACCTTGTTTGTTTCCTTTTTAGCACATGTCACTCTCTGCATGATATTTTCTCATTTTTGGACTCTATCTCACTTCTCAGTTGTGGCTTCTCACCTTCTCCCCTCTGTGTGCTTTGTAATTGCAGGGATATTATTCAATGATGTATCCCTGGTACCTAAAACAGTGTATGGCACAGTGGTCAACAAATGCTCGAATTCTTGTTTCACATATGAACTACTTATTTGGCTTCCCAATTTTCCCTTACAAATAAATTTTTCTCTGGACTTTATTGGCAAAATGAAATCAGAGAATTTGGGTCGCTGGTTTGTGGATTTTGTTCTACTTGGGGAAGTCACCTTGCACAACACTGGTAATAGTTAATTAAACTTCGATGGAAACAAAAGGCTGATGCCTCATAGCATCACACACAGTAGGCCAGGACCATCTGTAGGAACCAATAGAGGTCATGTTGAAAGTCTCTCAACAGCTTTTTATACTTACTGAGGCATGGTATGGACTGGAGGACACCAGAATTGTTCTTCTTCATTTCTACTCCCACCCAAAAGGATGGAATGAGAGCAAGAACAGTAGAGGCTATAAAGGATAAGAGGAATTATTGCATGTAAAGAAAGATAATCTGAGTAAAATCTTCTAAAATTTTATTCCCTAGCCCATACATAGGTGGCAAAAATGTGGCTCATTATTTTGTCATTATACGACAGAGGTCTCTGGAGAGGATATGTAGCAACAGAAATTGTCATTTGTTACTGGTAGGACTGCAAAATAGTACAGGTACTTTGGAAGTGGCTGCTTCCTTATAAAGCATCAAGTAATTGCTCTCCTATGTAATCACTCAACTTAGATGAAAATGTATAGCCACACAAAAACCTGGACATGATTGTTTATAGCATCTTTATTCATAATCCTTTATTTTCACAGTCATCAAAAAAAATGGAAGGAACCAAGATGTCCTTCAATGGCTGAATAAATAATCAAATTGTGGTATATACATACAATACAGTCTTATTCAGCAATGAAAAGAATGAGCTATCAAAGTATGAAAAGTCATGAAGGAACTTTAAATGGATATTGCTAAGTGAAAAATGCAAGCTGAAAAACTACATACTGTATGATACCGACTATATGACATTTTGGAAAAGGTAACACTATACAGAGAGTAAAAAGATCAGTGGTTGCAATGAGTTCTGGAGGTGGAGGGAAGAATGAATAGGCACAGCATAGGGCATTTTTTAGGCAGTGAAACTATTCTACATGATACTGTAATGATGTATACATGATGTTATAAATTTGTCAAAATCTATGAAACTGTACAACACAAAGATTGAACCCTAATGGAAAACATAGGGTTTACTTAATAATAGTGTGTCAATATTGGCTCATCAACTATTAAAAAAAAAAAACTGATGCAAGATATAAATAATAGGAGAAACTCCTCTGTACAGAGGGTAGAGAATAAATGAGAACTCTGTACTTTCTGTACAATTTTTCTATAAACCTAAAACTTCTTTTATAAAATAGTGTCTATTTTTAAATAAAGACAGTTTTCTTACAGGTCTCAGGATTTTCTTCAGACTCATCTCTTTTCTCTTCACATGTTATTTTGTAATTCATAACAATGCTATAGGACAGAATAGAACTTCCCCACAGCGTTTCCTAGATGGCAATCTTTTCAGGAGCAGATCCCAGGTCTGTTACCTCACAGATCTACTGGTGAGTTTAAACTACTGACCTTTTGATTAATAGCCAAGTGTTTAACCACTGAGCCACCAGGGCTCCTTATTCACATGTTACAGCTAGCTATTTTTTTACTTACCTAATTATTCCTTCATCTGTCACTTTGAAGGGCTTACATCCTACTGCAGGACATGAACCAGTGCCAAGGCAAGTTAAGGAGTGCAGCACTATAAACAAAAGTACAGAGTTAAGGCAGCCAAAGGAAGGGGCAACTCAATTTGTGGGAGGCTTGGAAGGTTTTACAGAGGAAGTGACTTTTAAATTTAGTCTTGGAAAAAGAGTGGACATTGTTCCCCAAAGAGAGAGTGGAAGGATCATTTAATCCCAAAGAAACCATTTGTGCACAGGAACTAGGAAAGAGCATTGTATTTACTGGAGGAGATAAGAACTCCTAGCATGGGGACACACAGGGCCTGAAACAGTCAGGAAATGCGCCTAACAGCAGATTGAAACTATATTTGTAAAGGCCTTATGAGCCTTATATGCTAGGTAATCTGGACTCTTGCCTGAAAACCAAGGAACCAATGAAGATTGACATGATCACACTTGTCCTTCAGACAGTAATATGGTGACTTGAAGAGAATAGAAGGGGAAGAGCCTAGAGATAAGAAGAGAAATCAAATTATGGCCATTGCCTGGTCAGTAATACCAAGAGTCTGAGCTAAAGCATTGACCATGAGGGAGGGAAACAAAGTAGAATTTAGAAGGCATTGTTAAAGAGGAATTAACAGAACTAGACAGAAAAGAAAAGAGACAAAAGAAAACAAAGGCTAAAATGGATGATAGACAAGACTCTAAAACTTGCTATTGAATGTGGAATAGAAAGAGTGTGTAGAAGAAATGATGAAAAAAAGCTGAACAGATTTTAGAGGGTGGCTGTTATTATAATTAAATTTGCAAAGACCTGGCATCAGAAAATCAAAAGGGAAGAACAGGCTCAGAATTTCCCAAGCAGAAAGAATTGAAGGAAAACTTTAAGTCTCAAGTTGCAATGCTGAAAAATTCTATGGACAAAAAATTGAACAAGGCAGGAAGCATCCAAAGAAGATGGAAGGAATACACAGAGTCACTATACCAAAAAGAATTGATCACTGTTCAACTATTTCAGGACGTAGCATACCATTAAGAAGTGATGGTAGGTACTGAAGGAAGAAGTTCAAGCTGCAGTGAAGGCACTCGAAAAAAACAAGGCTCCAGGAATTGATGGAATACCAGTTGAAATGTTTCAACAAATGGATGCAATGTTGGAAATACTCACTTGTCCATGCCAAGAAATTTAGAAGATAGCAACCTGAGCTACTGGCTGGAGAAGATCCACATACATGCCAATTCTAAAGAAAGGTGATCCAACAGAATGTGGAAATTATCGAATAATATCATTAATATTAAGCACAAGTAAAATTTTGCTGAAGATAATTCAAACACTGTTGCAGCAGTATATAGACAAGAAACTGCCAGAAATTCAAGTTGGATTCAGAAGAGAGTGTGGAACAAGAGATATCATTGCTGATATCAGACAGATATTGCCTGAAACCAGAGAATAGAAGAAAGATGTTTGCCTGTGTTTTGTTGACTATGTGAATCACAACAAATTACGGAAAACATTGATAAGAATGGGAATTCCAGAACACTTGATCATGCCCATGAGGAACCTGTACATTGACCAAGAGGAAGTCATTCAAACAGATAAAAGGATACTGCAGGAAAGATGTGCATCAGAATCGGATCTTTTCACCATACTTATTCAATCTGTATGCTGAGGAAATAATCCAAGAAGCCTGGGTATATGAAGAGGAAAGTGGCATCAGTACTGAAGGAGGACTCACTAACAATCTGTAATATGTAGATGACACAACCTTGCTTCCTGAATTTTAAGAGGACTTAAAATACTTACTGATGAAGATTAAAGACTATAGCCTTCAGTATGGATTACATTTCAACATAAAAAAAAAAAAAAAATCCAACTTCTTCACAACTGGACCAATAGGCAACACTGTGATAAATGGAGAACAGATTGAAGCTGTCAAGGATTTCATTTACTTGGCTCCACAATCAATTCCCATGGAATGAGCAGTCAAGAAATCAAAGGATGTATTGCATTGGGCACATCTTCTGCAAAAGACCTCTTTAAAGTGTTAAAAAGGAAAAAAAAAAAAATGTCACCTTGATGTCTAAGGTGCACCTGATCCAAGCCATGGTGTTTTCAATCACCTCATATGCATGGGGAAGAATTGACCCAGTTGAGTTATTTAGTGAAGAATAGTGAATATACCATGGACTCCCAGAAGAAAAAAAAAAACAAATAAGTCTTGGAAGAAGTACAGCCACCTACAGCCATAATGTTCCTTAAAGTAAAGATAGATTTCATTTCACATAGTTTGGACATGCTATCAGGAGGGACCAGTCCCTGGAGCAGGACATGACACTTGATAAATTAGAAAGTCAGCAAGAAAGAGGAAGACCCTTAGTGAGATGGATTGACACAGTGGCTGCAACACTAGGCTCAAACATAGCAACAATTGTGAGGATAGTGCAGGACTAGGCAGTGTTTCATAGAGTTGCTTTGAGTTAGAACTAGCTTGATAACACATAACAGTGAGCAGAGGAATGAGAGAAAGGAGGGAAGAATGGCAGATGAAGGTAATGAGGATTATCACAAGATGTCTAAAATGTGCATCTGGCTAGATAAGTGATGTCATGAACTGAAATAGAGTATTTAGAGCTGGGAGTGAGTCAAGGGAGAACAACAATGACTTCATATTTCGATATTCAAAAAAAAAGCATTTGCTATTAGCCAGGAACTCTATTAGGTACTGGAGCAGTGAGCCAAAATTCTTGCCCTTATTTTAGAATTTATAGCTGTGAGGGACAGACAATAAACAAACACCATGGGATGGAGTCGGGGTGGGGGTTGTCATGGTTTATTTATCATGGTGTGGTCAGGGATGGACTCCCTGTAAAGGTGAATAAATGAATGAAAGAGTGACTGTTCCCCTTTACCATCCTCATCTTGCCTTTCTGTCTTCTTGTTTACGCTTTTATTAAACAGATTTTGCATCCCATCCCACATCCTTTGACCACTGGAAGGAAACCTTCCACTCGTTTATCATAATTAACCTACCCTCATACCTTTCTAGCTATTACTCTAAGATTTTCAAGGTCTGCTGGGTTGCACCTGTGAAGACTGCAGGGAATTGTCATTTATTTTAGAATTTAGTCCTAGGTCAACCTTGATTGTGTTATCAATTACAATGCATCTATTTAGTATTTGTATAGTGTTACATAAGTGCATAAAAAGATTATAGAAAAAGACTCTGTACTACAAGGAAACATGTCTTTTATAGGGCCAGTTGTTTAAATCTCCATTGTTGCTCTTTTGATCCAGATTGATCTATCTTCAGGTAAGAAAGTGAAGTAATGATATATTTTACTATTTTCCTCTTTAAGGAGGCTTGGTGGCACAATGGTTAAACACTTGGCTGCTAAGTGAAAGAATGATGGTTTGAATCTACCCAGTAACTTTGCAGGGGAAAGACATGGCAATCTGCTTCCATAAAGATTGTTGTTTTTGTTGTTGTTATGTGCCGTCGAGTCAGCCCTGACTCATAGCGACCCCTCCTTGGGTTTCCGAGGCAGTATCACTACGGAAGTAGGATTGCCCAACCTTCCTTCCGAGGAGTGGCTGGTGGGTTTGAACCGCCAGCCTTCTGGTTAGCAGTCAAGTGCCTTAGCCGCTATGCTACCAGAGCTCCCTTCCATAAAGATTACAGACTAGGAAATCTTAAGAGGTAGTTGTATTCACATGGGGGTCTCTATGAGTCAAAAATCAATTTGATGGCAAGTAACATTTTCCTCTCTAAATGTAAGAATGAAGCTCACAGAATATATGGTTCAGGGTTAACTTCTGGTGGGGCACAGAAAACTTACATGTATCCTCTGGCAAGCCCTGCCGTGAATAAACTGGATGGGGAAAATTTATTCCTTCATTTTCATAAAAAGAAATCAATTCCTCATGCTACTTTGAAAGATTTCTTTTTATGTATATCTCTGAGTTTAATAAGCCATACAGTCAGGTTCTGTTGATTCCACTTGTGAACTGTTCCAAGCCAATCTGCTTCTCAATCTTCCTGGATTCATGTTTCATGGCGGAGTCATCATTTTTACTTCTCATGCATTAGGCAGTCAGAGTCAACACGAGTTCCATCCAAAGCATCCTACTTAGCTAGTGAAAATGACTTTCTCCAGTGTCATTGTCTTCTGACATTAGTGTGCCCTGAAACTCTGATTCAATGCCCTGATTTTAGCATGATACTCTATTTTACTTTATGAGAAGACTTGTAGGAATAAAATATTATTTTGTTACACATCTTAGTATCCCTAGAGCACTGCACACAGAAGCACAGGCACACTGATACCGGTACCAGGCCCAGTTGCCATTGAGTCAATTCCGACTCAGGGTGATCCCAGGTGTGTCAAAGCACAGCTGTGTGTGCTCAATAGGGATTTCAATGGCTGATTTTTCAGAAGTAGATCACCAGGATTTCTGAAGAGCACCTGGGTAGAGATGAACTTCCAACCTTTTGCTTAGCAGCTGAGCACACAACTGTTTGCACCACCCAGGGACTCACAGAGGCTCTCAATAAATGCTTGTCAAATACATGCACAAGTCCAAAAGAAAACTCTGGCTTTGCTCCTTTGACATTTCACCAATCAGCAAGCTGGTGAGGCACTTCTGAATGCCAAAAATGTTTTAGCCTCAATCATGAATATTTGTTGGTTATGAAGAATTGGACAAGTTAGACCATAAACATTAAGAAATCTCATCTGGAGTCTTTCTGTCAGTCTCCGTTGTTGAAAATAACAGATTTTATAAAGTCCTGACACTCCACATGTGATTGACAATAGGGAGTGAGAAAAATGTGGATTTCATTTTATCACCCACCATCATTTGTTGTGTTTCAATTCAATTCCATTCATTGAGTCATTTGTAGTCCCTAAGGTGGACCCAACGCCTCTGCCTGCCCTTCTGAATTAGAAACTGTCTGGCAGTTTTGGGGTCAGGTGGTGACAAATATGCCCTGCAAATATGCACTTGGACTTCTCATCTAGCCATCATGGGAAGCTATTCCCTCATGTGGATTAGATCCTAAGTCGGTTTGTTCAACCTACACATTCATCTGAAGTTTGAGTTAATCTAAGTGTTATCATATTCTGATAAGGCCAACTGGAAGGGGAAGTCTGGATTTGTATTTTGCACTCAATAAAACCTTGGCCAACTTCTTTACCAATTCTGACACCAACTACCCTTCTCACGGCACTCTCTACTTCTCTGCTGGGTTTGATAATTCACTGCAGTGGCCACACAGAACTCACAGACAGTACTCACAATTATGGGTTTTATTAGGGAAATGACAGGTTACAATTTAGGTTTGAGAACACTCAGGATATAGTTCTTCAATTAGGCCTCCCTTCAACCATAACTGTAGGCATGTCTCTTTGTCCTTTGGCCTCTCAGTCTGTTGTCCACCCTCCTCAGACAAGTGTTACAAAGCTCTATTAGCTCTGCTGATAGGTGCACCTAGGTGTACCCCATTCTGCCAGCAAACTTTCTGCCAAAAAGCACTCAGCTTTCTCTCTGGGTGGGCCAGCAAGCCTACCAGTCAGTCTTGTGCTGGTCTCTCAGTCCTGCTATCTCTCTGCCACCTCTCTGCCATCTCTCTGATGTCATCTTAGCACAGGGATCTCAGGTCCAAGGATGCACTCCACTCTCAGCTCTTCTCTGTCTTGACAGTAGTGAGATTCCCCTTTCTGCTCTAAGAGGGCTCATTTTAAGCCTAGTGGAATGTCAAAACTGACCAGTCCCCACATTAGGGTTCCATACCCCTTATTTCCATGGTTCCACTGCCACAAGAGTGCCATGGACCTTATTTACATTACTAACAAACTATCCAATCCCTTTGGTAGGCCTCAAAGCACCACACATTTGTATAGTTCCACCCATGATCTTGTGGGAGCCACAAAACCATGACTAGAAGAGTCATCCCAAGCAATTCACCACACCACAGGCCAACTTCTGGCTCTCCTAGCCATTGGCCCTTTCATATTTGAAAAATTAATTTCCCCTTTCCTAGTCAATTTAACAGGAGCTCTGGTGACATTGTGCCTAAGGCATTTGACTTCTAACCAGAAGGCTGACAGTTCAAACCCACCAGCTGCTCCTCGGAAGGAAGGTTGGGCAATCTACTTCCGTAGTGATACCACCTCGGAAACCCAAGGAAGGGTCACTATGAGTTGGGTCTGACTTGACGGCAGTACATTTTTACATTAGTCAATTTAACTATATGCACATTCATGAAAGTGTATAATCCAGCCACCTCCTCCCTTTAACTCCCCCCATTTTAGATAGCCAATTTCTAAATTGTCCATCTCTATCAAACCAGTTCTCTGAGGAGTCAAACATGTTCTTTTCTCTGAAGAATCTTATGACTCATAAGGAGCTTGATAGTGCAGTAATTAAGCACCTGGCTGCTAACTGAGAAGTTGGTAATTCAAAACCAGCAGTTGCTCAGTGGGAAAAATATGTGGCAGATTGCTTACATAAAGATTACAGCCTAGAAGACATATGAGGCTGTTCTACTTTGTCCTATAGGGTCACTCTCAGTTGCAATCAACTAGTTGGCACACAACAACAATAGCAACATCTCACTTCATACTCATAACAGTCCTGGGAGGCATGTATTATTATCCCTATTTAAGAACTAAGAAAACGAAAGCTTAGGAAGATTAAGTGATTGCGATAGTAAATGTCATAAATTTAACTCTAGCCAAGATTTCCAAATACTAAAATCCATTTTCTTTCAAATATGCCACCTTTAGACATTTCTCTGTCAACTGGATAGATGACCATTATCAGTATTTTGCAGGTTAAGAGAAACAGGCTCTGAAACTCTGCCAAGTTATTCAGTTCTCATCTCTGGCAGCAACAAGAACAAAGAATAGGAAACCAGCATTACTAGTCTGCCTCACAGCCAGTGTGTTTGCATGTAATGGATACCATGTGTCCCATGATCAAATGAGCTTTGCAAATAAGATGAACATGGACCAACACACCAGGCTAACCCTCCTTACAGTTAGCAATAACAGAACTTAGCATTGTGCTGAACACAGAATCGGTACTTATAAGATATGTTATTTCCTTTCTCTTTTTCCCCAACATACTTAGGAAAAGGCTAATTATATACTTATGATGACATCTCATACCACGGATATACACATTCTTCTTTTCTCACCCCCACTAACTCTACTTTCACATTTTTTCCTCCTTGGTGTAATTGGGTCAGAGGGATCCCATCCTGAACCTCTAAATTTCTAAAACTAACTTCGGGACTCTTGAGGTTTTTTTTTAGAACTGGGGTGTAGGACTATTCTTACTCAGTTTGTCAGTTGGAGGATTCTGACAAGAATTCATGGGAGTCCTGAAATCTCAGGACATGGGTAACATTGTATTTACCTAAACCACTGGGGCTTCTTCCAGGGTGAGCACAGTCTTCTGGGATCTTCTAGAACTCAGGACCCATTTGAGTCCGTTCTTCCCTCACCTATCCTACCCTTTTGGCAGTTCCTGGCACCCTCCTATAGCTCTTTCAAAGCTCAGTGACCAAAGAGCACTTACCCTGTACTGACTTACACAACAGCCCAAAGGACTCGGCCCAGATCACTGCTGTGATGGTTAGCAAGAAAGAGTGGAGCCACACAGTCTCACTAAAAATCATGTTAAAGCAAAAACTGGTCCCCCATCTATGTATCTTTGGCTCCTATTTTGGAAATTTAGGCTTTACGTCAACCCTAAATGCAGGGTTTTTTAGCTTTAGCTTTGGGATCAGAAAATTACCAATGAAATTTGAGACCTGGTTTTCAAATTATAAGAGCCCTGAGATATTAGTTAGAGTTATGCAATAAGAATGTAAGAAAAATTGGTGAAGATTAGCCAGAATCTGAGAATAAGAATGAACCAAGAAGAAATAATATGCCCAATATTAAGAAAGAACAGAAGTCACTCTGACCACAATGCTATGTTCTACTATAAACATCCAGAAAACAAGTTTTGAAGGTATCCAGGAATCCCCTTGACATTACATGATTTCAGAACTGCAAAGATTTGAGAACTGACCAAGTGTGCAAATGATGGGCAAAGGTGGAAGAAAGCCAAGAAGTATTTGGGGACTTTTACCAAAATAGCATGAAGGTAAGGATATTCTAAATAAAACTATAATACCTCTATAAGGAGTCCTGGTGACACAATGGTTAAGTGTTGGACTGTTGAAAATGTCAGTGGTGCAAACCCACCAGCCCTTCTAAGGGAGAAAGTCATGTCAGTATCTTTCTGTAAAGATTACAACCCAAGAAACCCTACGGGGCGGTTCTACTCTGTCCTATAGAGTTTCTATGAGTTGGAATTGGCACAATAGTGCATAATAACAATAATGCCTTGAGAAAGATATTTTATTGTGCCTAGAGTACAGGGGGGAGCTCTGGTAGCATAGTGCCTAAGGTTCTTGATTGCTAACCAGAAGCCTGGCAGTTCAAACCCACCAGCCACTCCTTGGAAGGAAGATGAGGCAATCTACTTCCTTAGTGATAGTGCCTCAGAAACCCAAGGAGGGGTCGTTATGAGTTGGGTCCTACTCGAGGGCACATAACAACAACAACAGAGTACAGGGACCTCCTGCTTCCTTGGTTGGTTTAAGGAAGTTACAGATCAATGCCCTCTATCATGAAGATATAATATCCTTGTTATTCCTGCAGATGGGTACAAGGCTGAGCTCCTATTCCAGATTGTGACTCCAATCTTATTCAGATTATTGAGTGATCCTAAACTCCCAAAACAGAACTGGTATATTTTTCCTTCTAGAAAGGAAAGATTGAATTTTTAACATCAAAAGGCTCATCAAATTTGTCTTGGAACCTGGTAGTAAATATTCATGGGATTAAAGAAGAATTAAATGAATGAGGAAAGGCAAAAAGTCCTAATCCCACTGGTAAACAGTGGGATTTACCTTTGGAGGAAGTGCTTAACTAGCTGGTACTTGAATACTGATTGTCACTGCATGTAATACCTAACTTTAGTATTGTTTCTGTTACTTTCTAATGATCTTCATCACATACATATTTTTTTTACATGCTAGACAATGAATATCTTAACAGCAGGGTTTGTTTCTGTGCAGTACAATAATATTCACCAAGCACCTCTTATATGCTCAGCTCTGTGCTAATCATCAGCAATACCAAAGGTTTGTGGTTATACTCATTGCTTTTTAATGAGTAGACAAATAAACAGAATGTCATCATAATAAATGTAAGTTCTATAATAGCAGTAAGAGCAGTGTGCAATGCAAATCAAAGGAGATATACATAATCTAGCCCACCATCTCATCAGTTTTTTTTTCTCCCCAGCCTACCATCAGAGTTCAATAATTGTTTGATAAATGAATAAACAGATAAATTAATCACTGTTGGATATAAATAAGTAATATTTTTTTCAACTATGACTATTGTTGTTGTTGTTGTTATGTACAATTGACTCAGCTCCGACTCATAGGGACCACTCCTTGGGTTTCTGAGGCAGTATCACTATGGAAGTAGATTGCCTAACCTTCCTCCCAAGGAGTGGTTGGCGGGTTTGACCGCCAGCCTCCTGGTTAGCAGTCAAGTGCCTTAGGCACTAAGCTACCAGAGCTCCCAACTATGACTAGGCAAGTCTTTCTTGGGGAGTGTTGGGGACTTCCATTTCAGAGAAGATCAATCCAGAGACCTAAGATGGCAGAGACATGAACTGGAAGAGCCATTGGCAATATTTCAGGGTGAAACCACTGTTTGCTCCTAAGACCATGATTTTATTGTAGAGCAAAAGATCCCCAGGGAACCTAGAAGTTCATCAGATCCTTCCCTCTCCAGGTAAGGAGGCAAAGCTGAACCTGTCCTGGAGAATACTCTGTCCTTTTCAGTTCTGGAAAGTGCAAAGAGAGGAGTATTCGTTTTTGACAAGCTATACCAGCTCGCTGGGCTTGTGTTCCAGACCTGGATGAAAACCATACATTGGTAACCACAAAAAAATGAAAGGATCCAAGGAAAGAAAATGTGAAACCTGGAATGTGACTTTGGTAAATATGCAACTTATATTGTCTCTTAATTGTGGGGAGAGTGACTGAGGTGGTAAGGATCAGTGATTGTTTATATTTACCAGTACCTCTGATAATGCCTAAGGCACTTGACTGCTAACGAGAAGGCCAGTGGTTCAAACCCACCAGCCACTCCTTGGAAGGAAGATGAGGCAATCTACTTCCTTAGTGATACTGCCTTGGAAACCCAGGGAGGGGTCACTATGAGTCGAGTCTGACTCGATAGCATATAACAACAACAACAACAACCTAATGAACTTTAGCAGATATCCTGCAGTGAAACCAACCTAACTTCTCATTACTTTTCTGACATCCTAAACTAAGAACTAAACTCATGGCCATTGAGTCGTTTCTGACTCATAGCAACCCCCATTGAGTTTCCGAAGCTGTAATTCTTTACGGAAGTAGATCACCCAGTCTTCCGCAGAGGAGCTGGTGGGTTTGAACCACTGACTTTCTGGTCAAGTGCCTTATCCACTACGCCACCCAAGCCCCTTGAGATCATAAAAGCTAATGCCATTATCAATGCCACCATATTGGAACATCAGCTCAGGAAGTCACTGGCTGGCTAACAATCTATCCCACCCCTGGTGCTTTAATTATGACTCAGACAACAAAGTCAGTTCTATGCACTTCTCCAGGACCACCCCTTTCTCATGCTTATTCTGCTGCTCTTACTCTCTTCTACTCATTGATGATCTAAACCCTCCGTCCACTCCTTATCTTTGATATATTTCCTAGTCTCTTTGGTTTTGGTGATTGTCACATTGCTCTTTGGATGTATGACCTTCTGCTTACCCTTTAATTTTTCTCCCTGATTCCTCCCACTGTTTTGGTGCCTTCTTCCTTCTCTAATCTTGCCCATCCTCTACACAAAAAAATGTATCTGGGATACAAGGCACCACATAAGTGCTTCCATAACAGTCTCTTGGCAAAACTCAGAACTTCAGGCTCTCAGAAGCAGTCTTATGCAGTAGAATCAGCACATAGTTTAAGGTAAAGGGCCTGGATTCAATTTCTGGCTGAATTAGTAAATGTGTGACCTTGAGCAAGTCAATTCATGGAACTACAATGTCCTTGTATGTAAAATAGGAATACTGTGATAATAATATTGGGCCCAAAGCTTGTGTAAGGCACCAAAGAATAAGATATGTGAATATGCTTTTAAAGAGATATGCACTCTTATTTGGTGATCATCTGACCAGCCTGAAGTAGAATTTATGGAAATAAAATCTACAAGCCTGTTCTTAGTAGGGAAGAGCCAGTAGTAGGATGTTCCTCAGCTGATATTTGATGAATTAAAATAAAACTAAAGTGAACCTTGGGGCAGTGGTGGTTCAGTGGGCAGCGGTGGTTCTGTGATAGAATTCTTACCCTCCATGCAGGAAATCCAGTTTTTATTTCCAGCCAATGTACCTCAAGTGTAGCACACCTTTTCCCCGTGGAATCTTGCATATGACTATAATGCTGAACATGTTTCAGCGTAACTTCCCAACTAAGACTAGAAATAAAGGCCTGGTGATGTATCACCAAGAAAATGAGCCATTGAAAACTCCATGGATCACAATGGTTTGATCCCATTGTGCATGGGGCCACCATGAGTTGGAAATGATGTGATAGCAGCTAACAACAACAGTAAGAAAGTGAATGTGCTTGGCAGAGGAACTACCTACACTGAAGTATGACTTCTACAGAACAAACTGTTGCTGCTGTTGTGAAATGCTGTTGGGTCCATTCCAACCCATAGTAAACCTATATGACAGAGTAGAACTGCCCTCATAGAGTATTCTAGACTGAAATCTTCACAAGAGCGTATTCTCCCAAGGAGCCAATGGTGGGTTCAAATTGCCAACCTTTTGGATAGCAGCTGAGTGCTTAAGTTTTGCACCACCAGGGCTTCTTCACAGAGCAAACAAGAGGAGCTATTACTAGAAAAAGGAGAACTAAGCAAAATTGTTCAATCAATCTCCAGGAGAAGGAGCAGAATTGCAAAGAGTGATTGTGACATAACTATAGACCATTGTCAGCCCTGACTTGTGGGACTGGGTAAAGTCTGCTCCATTATCTTTTCAGACCCATCCACACCAAAGCATCAGCATTGAAAATCCAAAAGTTGGATGGGATTGATGGGAAAATGAGCACCAAACATCTAGAGAGATGTGGAGCAGCCTAGAGGTTAAGTTGCCTGGGCTGGGTTTGGAGGAGCCAGCTTCCATGCCATCACCTGGCTTGTTATGCCTGGCTTCTGCCAGCACTATCAACCATCCATTTCCATCAGGAAAAAGAATTAACCTGATGATGTTGCTGCTGATGAAAATACACTGGCAGTTTGGAGTGATTTCTTCTAAATTAGCCTCTATTAAACTCACATGTGTAGCAAAGTAGTTGGAACCTCATATCAGTTACAACATATGGATTGTGGAAAGTGAGAGCATGGCCAAAAAAAAAAAAAGAGGGTTTTCATTGCCAATGTGCTTTCTAAGCAGTCCTAAACTATCAAGCATGATCATTCCCCCATTGGGAATATGCATGCATATTCATGTATACACATACATGTTCACACACATGCACACACACACACAACCTTAAAATACACAAACTCTCTCTTTACTCCTCCCATCCCTCAAAAAAAAAAAAAAGAAAAAGAAAGAATTGCATATTTATCTGCTATCCCCAGAAGGAATGTATCAAAGTAATACTTTGTTCCCTACTGTCTACTTGGTTCAAGGTTTCAAAGCAGCATAATGAGAGATTTTCATTTTCATCTTGGTTATATACCATTTATTTAAAAAAAAAAAAAAAACCTCCCTACCATCCAACTCATCCACTATGATTCTGACTCATAACGACCCCCTTTGGGTTTCCAAGCTGGTAAATCTTTACCGAAGTAGATTGCCCAGTCTTCTTTATACCACTTATAGGAAACTAAAGTTTAGATGGCTAAAGACCATGCACTATTTTACTTTTGCTAATAATGTCTCTCTCTGGATCTTCTCTACCAAAAAAAAAAAAGGAAAGAAAAAGAAAAACTGCTTTGAATGACTGGCAATCTTTTCATTAAGACTGGAGATGTCTTTTTGTCCTCCAGTAAATAGGAAGGCTAATTTTGATATTTTCCAATAAGAAGAATTGAACTGCCTCTGTTCAAAAGACTAAATGTTATCAGGTCCCTGAGCAAGAGTTGTCAGAAAGTAAGTTTCTTCTGGAGAATCTTGACTGAAAGTGATAAAAGAAAGACTCTCAGTTTGGTTATTGCTATTATATTTCTTAGGCCATCAGCCTCAGACAAAAAAAGAAAATACATTCACTTGCCACAGGCTGGACTACACTTTTATTCAGCATGGTTTCTGCCTGTAAATTTTGTGCTTTTGCATAATTATATCAATATTATTAATAATAAAAGCATCTAATTACCATTTATTGAATGCTTCATAGATGCCAAACACCATATTGTCATTTTATATATATTCTCTCTTTAAATTCTCTCCCAAAACAAGAACCAAACTCATTGATATCCAGTGAATTCCAACTTATAGTGACACCATGGATGGAGTAGAACTGCTCCATAGAATTTCCAAGACTGTATTTGCGGAAGCAGACTTCCCCATCTTTCTCCTTCAGAATAACTAGTGGGTTAGAACTACTGGTTACTAGTAGAACACTTTAGCCACTGTGAGTAGATCTCATTAAGAACATTTTACAGATGGGAGAAATGAGGCTCACTCCAGCAACTTGCCACTGCACACACAGCCAGCAAATAGTAGAGACAAAATCTGAATCGACAAATTTCCAATTTCAAAGGCTATGCCCTTAAAGACTATTCCTCTCCACCTACAAATATGCAGTCATGCACTGCATAACATCCATTCAGGTAACATCTGACCACATATATGTCCACAGAGTTCAGGAATCCCAATCAGAGAAACTCACTGCTGTCGAGTTGGATCCGACTCATAATGACCTCTCTTGGGGTTTCCAAGGTGGTATAACTACAGACGTAGATTGCCCAATCTTCCTTCCAAGGAGTGGCTGGTGGGTTTGAACTGCCAGCCTTCTGGTTAGCAGTCAGATGTCTTAGGCACTCGAAGGGAGGTTGCAAAATTCAACAGCTTCCCACACGCAACAAAAGTATGCATATCTCATGTCTCTTGTATACAAAGTGATTGTGATGTGAGGTGAATAATGATATAGTAAATATATAACCTATAATTCTTATGTCTTGGTAACCCATACCAAACTCACTGCCATCGCATCAGTTCCAACTCATAGTGACCACTCCTTAGGTTTCTGAGATAGTATCTCTACAGAAGTAGATTGCCAAGTCTTCTTTCTAAGAAGTGGCTGGTGGGTTTGAACCACCAGACTTCTGGTTAGCAGTCAGATGTCTTAGGCATTATGCCACCAGAGCTCCTTATGTCTTGGTAGTCATAATAATCACCTATACTACTGGCTTATATATGTAATATGTTATACTTTCTGTGTTAAAATGTACTACATAATAGTGTGTGCTACAATAGTAGGCAGCAGCATTCAATCTTGTGAATTTTGGTCTCTTGAATGTTGTTGTGCTAGGTCCCTGTTTATTTTATTATTATTATTATTTTTAATATTACTGTTAAATGTTTCATGGCTCCTAAACATAGCAAAAATCAATGCTAGTAATAGCAGCAGTAAGAGGCAAAGAAGTTTTGATTTGGAATGAAACTAAAGGTTATTAAACAACATGGAAGTGGAAATTCAGTGAATGCTATTGCTTGTGATTAAGACATGTTGCACTCAACAATCACAAAGATCCTCAAAAATAATGAAAAAATTCTCCAAGCTGTTAAAAGATTGACTCCACTGAAAGCTACAAGGCTAATGAAAATGGGAGAGGGACCTGTATCAGGGACCTATAGAGAAATTGCTAATGATGTGGATTAAGGACAAACACAAAAGTGAATCCCTCTCAGCACGTTGACAATCACTGCAAAAGCACAAAATATGTGCCAGATGCTGAAAGAAAAAAAAAAAAAAAAAGCAGGACCAAACTGCAATTTGGTATTTGCACAACATCCCAATCACAAACCATCCTATTTAACAGAATATTTTGTTGATGATAAGGAACATATGACTGTATTAATAATAGTTTTCAGCCAATTATATATAACATATACATAACAGTTGTAGTGAAGGCATCATGGCCCATTGAATGCCATGATTACGTGATCCAAAAAAATCCAAACTCACCTCCATAGAGTTGATTCTGACTCATAAAAACCATAAAGGACAAAATAGAACAGCCCCATAGGATTTCCAAGGCTATAAATCTTTGTTAAAGCAGAATACCCCATCTTTCTCCCATGGAGCAGCTGATGAGTTCGAACTGCCAACCTTTTGGATAGCAGCTGACCACTGCTTAACTAGAGCATGATAGCAGCCACCAAACTCACAGGAAAGACTTTTATACTCCCGGTATCTGCGTTTGAAATTCTTGGAAGGACACTGGACAGAGGAGCAAAAGGCAGGAAGGAATTCTAACAGTGCAGGACAGTTTGGTACCATGCACCTTATTTTGAGTTAGTCATTTCTTCTGGAGGAATCTCCCCTGATTTGAGGTTACCTTCACTGAATTCTCCTGGCAGGCCCACACTAGGGTGGAATTTGTCCCAGATACCAGAAGAGTACCATCTGCTTCTAGATATTGATTTTAGCAAGATTGTTATGCAAAAAGCTAAAAATATTTGACCTCACTAAGCAAACTTTCGGGAGGTCTGGTAGCATAGTGGCTAAGACACTTGCCTGCTAACCAGACGGCTGGCGGTTCAAACCCACCAGCCACTCCTCGGAAGGAAGGTTGGGCAATCCTACTTCTGTAGTGATACTGCCTCGGAAACCTAAGGAGGGGTCGCTATGAGTCGGGTTTGACTTGACGGCACATAACAACAACAACAACAAGCAAACTTTCCTCCTAAGAGGCTAGATATTTTGATATTGACTTACATTGTATGCAACTCATAATTGTTCTTGTTGTTAGCTGCCATCAAGTTGCCCTCAACTTACCCTGACCCCATGTACAATATTATCAGTCCATTGTGATCTATATGACTTTCATTGGCTGATTACTGGAAGTAGATCACCAGGCTTTCTTCCTAGTTTGCCTTAATCTGGAAGCTGTATTGAAACCTATTCTGCGTCATAGCAATGCACAATCCTCCCCTGAAAGATGAGAGGTGGCTGTGCTTGATACATTGGCTGGGAATCAAACCTGGGTCTGCCACATGGAAGGTGAATATTCTAATGAACCACTATTGCCCTCTCATCCCACAATTAGGCAAAGACAAAAGAGTGGCAGAAATGAACACCTAAACATACATACATAACTATCTGGAGCCTATGTTTATAATAAAAATGCTATCATGGTTTGTTAGTAGATGTTTTTATGGGAGGGGCGATGGGAGAAAGGTGTCAGTGCGTTTTCTTAGTAGGGCAGGATTGAATAACACTAACATTAAATTGTGACTCACCAAAACTCTCACTGCCAGCCAGTCGATTCTGACTCATAGTGACCACCTTTGGGTTTCCAAGGTGATACATCTTCAAAGAACTTCCACAGAGAAGCTGCTGGGTTTGAACAGTCAATCTTCTGTATAGCAATCAAATGCCTTATGCACTGTGCCACTAGAGCTCCTTAAATTGTGACTAGGAAACTAGTATTCATTGGGGAATATTAAGGCATAGGTACAAGGAGAGGCTGAAGAATAAAATGGATAAAACCAGATTGCACCTACCCCCAACTTCTCAGCTTTTTGATGGAAAAATCAGCCAAATGACTCTCTGTTGACCTAGTATTTGAGAGGGAGGTATTAGGTGGCAGTTATTCCTAAAAAGAGATCACTATTAAAGATGGTGAAAGGCAGCTGTTTGAGTCATTAAACACAGTGGTTTTAAAGCCTTGGTATTAACATAAAGCCTAGAGCTTGTTTCAAATATAACCCAGAGTTCAAGAAAAGACTAAACAGTCTCTGTAGATACAAGAAAGTTTTAGCTGAGGAAATGTATAATTACAAATAAGAGGGATGGTTTTTACCTCTTATAACTATCAGCTAAGAAGCTGGCAAAATACACTTCCAAAATTTTCTTAAGTATTTCAGAGCAACTGATGGAAAGTAGGTGTGATTACTACCCTACAGCAGAGGCTTCACAACTCTAAATTAGTTGTCTCTGGATCTCTTAGTGACTAAACGATGCTTCTGGAAATGAATACTATATAACACCTGTGGGACCCAGAAGGGACAAACTTGTTTGTAAAATTGAGAATAGAACTTGACGAAAAACATATTTGGACATTTGTAGAAGAGGAAATAAGTTTTGAGTTACTTTTATGTGTTGAATAGATCCCAATAGGGTATTGCCAATGTAGAAGTTGGGGGCGGGGGAAGGTCCTGTCAATCTGACATGGTCCCCATATCTTTGGCATTGAGCATTTCAGTGCTAAATCTTAGCTTCTTCTGGATCCTGACATCAGAAAAAAAAAAGACGAAGAAGAAGTATCATAGGGGTGAAAATAAAGCCAAGATGAATAAGAAAGCAAATGGCTGGAGACTTCTGAATTTACAAAAGACACGTGTCTTTAAGGAAAAAAAAAAAAAAAAAACTGCCATCCAGTTGATTCCTACTCATGGTGACCCATGTATATCAGAGTAAACTGTGCTCCATAGGGTTTTCAGTGGTTGATTCTTCAGAAGTAGGTGATCAGGCCTTTCTTCTGGGGCACCTCTGGGTGAACTGGAGTTGCCAACTTTCTGTTAGCAGTCAGGAGTGTTAACTGTTTGCTCCACCCCGGGAATCTGAGGAAAAGAGACCAAGAGAATGGAGTGATTTGTCTGTGTGGTTATTTAGTGGCAGGAGCAGACCGCAGCCTGGCCCTTGCTGATCACCAGCACAAATCAATCTCCAGTTTTCAGACACCTCTGAGGATTTCTAGAGAAGATAATTCATGAAATGGCCCATAATTCATCCTTCATGGGTATTATGGATTGAATTGTGTCCTTCCAAAATATATGTTGGAATTTTAACTTTTATACTTGTGGATGTGGTTCTATTTGGGAATAAGGTTTTCTTTGTTATGTTTTTTAGGTCAAATCTGTAGGATGTTTCCTAAACTAATCACATCTGAGTTCTAAAAAGAGCAGAATGGCACTCCAGCAATAATAGCAAAGCTCAATAAGACAGAAAATAACAAATGGTGGAGAGGCTGCAGAGAGATCACAACTCTCATGCACTGCTCATGAGACTGAGAAATGGTACAACCATTGTGGAAAGTGGTATGGTGTTTCCTTAAAAAACTGAAAATAGAAATACCATTTGATCCAGCAATTCCATTACCAGGAATATATCCTAAAGCGGTGAGAAACAGGACACTAACACTCATATGCAGACCCATGTTCATCGCAGCACAATTCACCATAATAGATGGAGATAATTTAAATGCCCATCAACAGACAAAGGGATAACTAAATTATGGTACATTCACACAATGGAATACTATGCTACATTAAAGAACAATGAAAAATACGTGAATCATCTCACAACATAGATGAATCTGGAAGACATTATGCTGAGTGAAATAAGTCAATTGCAGAAGGACAAATATTGTATGAGCTCATTACTATAAAGAGTCAAGGAAGGGTTTACTTAGGGAAGGGAACTCACTTTGTAGGTTATCGGGGATAGGAGGGAAAATTTTAGAGTAGTTGGAAGTCACATGTTTATTTGGGTAAGGGGAGGAATGGTAAGGAAAGAGTCTGTGAGCAGCATAATGACATTGGGGAAAGGAAGGATACTGGAATGCACTGAAATGTTCACATAAGATATAGACAACAGAAGCAAATACTAGTAAATGCACAATACTGCATTACCAGTAACACAGCAGAATTAAGAAACTAAAATGAGTAATACAACAATTGCTCCCTACACATCCTCACCAGGCTACAGATAAACACATAGACAGGTGAGAAGATCAGGTGGGTCAGTTAACAGGAATGTACCCTAGACCAAGGATAAATTTAGCTAAAGATTAGCCACACTCATAATAGAGGCAACAGAAGATAGACTTGGAGTAAACTCTCAAAGACAACAAAACACCTTGGGGGAGAGACTCACCAGGCCTGCTGACTCAGGACCATAGTACTGGGGGACACCATGTTCAGTTGGCACAACATAGTATATTGAAATCTTGTTCCACAGCATACTTTGGTGAGTAGCGACTGGGGCTTAAAAGCTTTGAAGTGGCAATCTAAGATACAACTATTTGTCTCCTCTTATTTGAAGCAAACAAGAGTAAAGAAAATCAAAGCATTTGGAAATAATTAGTCCAAGGATAATTGGACTTTGAGACCAGAAGAGCTAGATGGTGCCTGGCTACCAATGCCAACCACTCAGGAAGGGATCAAAACTGGAGATCCTGGATAGAGTGGGAAGAAAAATGTGGAACAAAATTCAAAAATACAAAAATGACCAGAGTTACTGGTCGGATAGAGTCTGGTAGGACCCTCAAGACTATGGCCCCAGGATACCCTTCGGGCTTGGGATTGGACTCACTCCTAAGAATTGGCTCTCAGCCCACCAGTGGAAAGACTTACATACAGAACACTCAACTCAGGGCGATGCATCCACCTACTCTAGGGAGATACACCTCCTAGAGCAATGGGCCATGGGACATGAGAGGGGCAGCATTCACATGGAGGGGAAAGAATACCTACAAAGGAATACATAAAGGAATACATACTGGACAGATAGGAATACATACTTAAGAAGAGCACACAGAAGGGGTGGGTTACAGGGATGGGAGGGGAGGAGAGTATGTTATGGTCAGGGATGTTAATCAAGGCTTGAAATCAAATGTACATGAACTGTTGAATGTAAAACAAATTTTGCTCTGTAAAGTTGCACCCAAAGCAAAATGGAAAGAAAAAAAAAAAAAAAAGCAGATTTGAAACTGGAACAAACACAATCAGGGGTCAGAGAGTTGTCATGTGAAGATCAATGAGGAACCAATGAACCCTGGGGCTAAAGAAGCTGAGACAAATATCTTCCCCTGGAGCTGACAGAGACAACACCTTCCACCAGCGCCCTGAATTTGGACCTTCGGAATCCAGGACTGTGAGAATATAAAGTTTTGTTCTTTAAAACCACCCATTTGTGGTATTTTTGTCACAGCAGAACTAAGAAACTAAAACAATGGGTAATGCAACAATTGCTCCCTATACATCCTCTCAGGTCTCAGTTGTGAAAGAAAAACTTCCCAAAATGCTTTGTTTCGTTGTCTGTCTGCCCCAAACAACCAAAATAAAATTAGACTTCGCCAACAAGTGTAGCTGCTCCATTGCCTGACCCTGAGAGTCCATGGCTTCACAAGGACGCCACACTGTCCTCCCTGGGAGAAGGCTGAAATGGACTCCACTGGAGGGAAATGACCCAGCTGGAGGGAGTACAGGAGGCAAGTCTCCTGGGAGTGCTTGTGGATGCAAGATTTATAACTTGTTGTTTTTTTGTTGTTGTTGTTTTCCAAAAGCCTAACCCTTAGGCCACTGGCTAAATGATTTATTCCCTCCTGTGTTCAAACAGTGTAGTGTCAGCTGGTCAGTGCTTGCCAGAGAACAGTCACTTGGGCCAGAAAGGGGAGGGGCTGTGTCTAAATTGGAATGTTGCAGGTTTTTAATATTTTATCTCTGTCAGTGTCTCATGTAATACCCTCTAGCCACAAAAATGCAGTGGCTTTGATCCTCTGTTGTTATCTTTCACTATCTTCTCACACTTTCTCAGAAGGAGCCTTTACTTCTCTAGTTTAAGCTGTAGCACACACTGCTCCTCACCAGAGTGGAGTTTCTGTTTGCTTTCCCTCAGTTCCACAATAACAACAACAAACTAAACAAATTCCAATTCATAGTGACCCCATATGTGCAAAGTAGAAAGGATTTTCTACTCCAGAGGATTTTCAAGGCTATGACTTCTCAGAAGCAGATCACCAAGCCTTTCTTCTGAGGTATCTCTGGGTGGAGTCAATCTGCCAACCTTTTGGTTAGTAGTGGAACACTTAACCATTTTTGCCACCACATGAACACTCTAAATGTGAGATCCAGTTTGAGAGCTTTCTTTATTCAATCACAAGTTCTTGTTATGCAATGTGAGCTGAGTAAAATCTGAAGAGGCCTCCTCAAACCACTAAACACACACACATATGGGCATACACACAGTCACACAGTTATTCATCAAATTTTCTTTGTGTACAGCCCAGTGGCCTATCATTGTGGCAGTTTCTGCATCACTAAATGGGAACAGTTGTAAGCCATCACCATCTCCCTAAGGTTATGAGATGCTTCCAGGAAGAAGATAAAGAAAAATGTTTGCATTCAATAATTGTTCCCCATTCAGCCACTAGTTTCTAGTTGTTTGGGTTCAGAAGTTGATTGGGCTCCCTGCTGTCACCATGCTGGTTAAGTGACTCCACTCTCCCCTAGAGAATCCTTAGATATTGCATACAACTTTGCCCTAACCTATCTTGCCCTTTCTCTTCCTTTCGGATTGCAATGGCACATTGCAATGGTGTCAAGAGAATTGGGATTGGGTATGGTAGCCTGCGCATGTGCTCGGTTTTCCCTGGGAAAGCTATCCAACCAGCTACCTTGATAGCTTCCTAGGGCAAAAGAGGTTCCCCAGAGACCAGTGTCACAGGGGTCCAGGGATGATGACAGAGAGAACCAAGTATCCCATGTCCCTCTTATTATTTTAAAGAGATCTTTCCCCTCATGGACTGGATATGCCTCTTCTCTCCCTACCCCTCAATAATTGCTACAAACCTTTAGCTCACAAACCTGGCAAAGTATTAGAGAAAACTTTTCTTTATCCCAGGAAAGCTGGCCCTCAAATCTTAGTTGTCTGAATAATTGACATCAACTTCCTCTTGGAATGTATTCTATCTCTAAGAAAAGGAAAAAAAATAAAATAAACCAAACAGTTTGTTGCTTATAAGTTGATAGGAAAAGGTTTTCACAAGATAAGCTTGGGCTTCTATTTTAAGGACGTTATTTTTCCAAATAAATCCATATAAGTCAGACTTTTGGAACATAAATTAGTCACTGATATCCTTCATTGAGGGCTGAAACCAAAGCTGGAGTTCCTAGGCTGGAGTCTCGTGAGACAAATTTTAGGTTACCTAAAGTTTGTCTCACTTGGTTCTCTCTGTTACCATGACCTTGAGGGTATCCCACCTGGATTTAGACACCATCTCAAGAATATATTTGAAGCACTGAACACTAATGACCAAAGACTAGACGAGTTGTGGGATGGTGTAAAGGATATCACATATGAAGAAAGTAAAAGGTCATTAAAATGATATAAAAGAAACAGAGGACCAAAATGGATGTCAGAATAGCCCTTGAACCTTGAATAGCTAAAGTGAATGGAAGAAATGATGAAGCAAAATAGCTGAACAGAAGATGTCAAAGGGTGACTCGAAATGAGAAAGTAAAGTATTATAACGAACTATGCAAAGACCTGGAATTAGAAAAGCAAAAGAAAAGAGCATGCTCAACCTTTCTCAAGTGGAAAGAATTGAAGAAAAATTCAAGCTTCGAGTTGAAATATTGAAGAATTCTATCAGCAAAATATTGAAAAACTCAGGAAGCATCAAAAGAAGATGGAAGGAATACACAAAGTCACTGTACCAACAAGAATTGGTGGACATTCAGCCCTTTCAGAAGGTAGCATATGATCAAGAACTAATGTCATTAGATCTGCACTGAAGGCACTGACAAAAAACAAGACTCTGGGAATTAATGCAATACCAATTAAATTGTTTCACCAAATGGATGCATGCTTAAGGTGCTCACTTATCTATGCCAAGAAATTTGGTAATCTACCTGGGCAATTAACTGGAAGAGATCCAAATTCATGTCCATTACAAAGAACGCTCATCCAACAGGATGCAGAAATTATTGAACGATATCATTAATATAAAAAATAAAAACAGCAAAGTCACTGCCATTGAGTCAATTCCAACTCATAGAGACCCCCTTTGGGATTCCAGGGCAGTAAATCTTTATGGAGGTAGATTGCCCAGTCTTCCTTCTGCCAAGTGGCTGGTGGGTTTGAATCACCAGCTTTCTGGTTAGCAGTCAAATGCCTTATGCATTACGCCACCAGAGCTCCTTCATTAATATCATATGCAAGAAAAATTTTGCTGAAGATAATTCCAAAATAGTTGCAGCAATATATGAACAGAGAACTGCTAGAAATTTAAGCCAAATTCAGAGGAGGGCATGGAACGAGGTATATAATTGCTGATATCAGAGAGACCTTGGTTGAAAGCAAAGACTACCAGAAAGATGTTTTCCTATGCTTTGTTAACTATGAAGACATTAAACTGTGTGGATCATAATAAATTGTGGATAACATTTCAAAGAATTGGAATTTCAGAACTTAACTGTGCCCATTTGGGTCCTACACAGAGACCAAGAGGCAGTCATTCTAATAGAACAAGAGGATATTTCATGGTTTAAAATCAGGAAAGTTGTACTTCAGGATTGTATCTTTTCACCATACTTATTCAATCTTTATGCTGAGCAAATAATCCAAGAAACTGTATTATATGAAGAAGAATGTGGCATTGGAGGAAGACTCATTAACAACCTGCAATACACAAATGAGACAACCTTGCCAGCTGAAATGAAAGCAAGGAAGACTTGAAGCACTTCCTGATGATAATCAAGTACTATAGGCTTCAGTATGGATTGCACATCATAAAGAAAACAAAAATCCTCACAACTGGACCATTATGCAACATCATGATAAACAGAAGAGATTGAAGTTGTCAAGGCTTTTACATTACTTGGATCCACAATCAATGCCCATGAAAGCAGCAGTCAGGAAATGAAAGGACATACTGTATTGGGTAAATCTGCAAAAAAAAACTGCAAAATGTTAAAGATCAAAGATGTCACTTTGAGGACTAAGATGTGCCTGACCCAAGCCATGGTATTTTCAATTCCCTATGCATGTGAAAGTTGGACAATGAATAAGGAAGGTCAATGAAGAATTAATGGATTTGAATCATGTTGTTGGTGAAGAATATTGAATGGACTGTCAGAAGACTGAACAAATCTTTCTTAGAAGTGAGGATGGTGAGACTTTGTGTACTTCGGTGATCTTATTAGGAAAGATAAGCCTCTGGAGAAGGATAGCATTCTTGGTAAAGCAGAGGGTCAGTGAAAAAGAGGAAGATCCTCAATGAGATGGATTTGTGACTCAAACAAAGCAAAGATTGTGAGGATGGTGCAGGACCAGCCATTATTTCCTTCTGTTGTGCACACAGTTTCTGTAAGTCAAAACCCCTCAACGGCACGTAACAATTGTTGCTGTTACTGTTCTCCACTGCTATAGAGTTGGCTCTGACTCATGGCAATGCCATGCACAGTGGAATAAAACACAGCCTGGTTTGAGGCCATTCTCTTAATCAGTTGCTGATCAGACCATGGTGATCCTAGATCTTTCATTGACTGATGTTCCAACGTAGATCACTAGGCCTTTCTCCCAACTCTGATTAGTCTGGAAGCTTTTCTGAAACTTTGTTCAGTATCATAGCAATAAATAAGCCTTCAATGACAAACGAGTGGTGGCTGCACGTGAGGTCTATTGGCCAGGAATTGAACCAGCGTCTCCCCCATAGGAGGTGAGAATTCTACTACTGAACCGTACTGTTTTCAAAAGTTCAATTATTTGCGGGATTTTGGAGTGTATTAGATTTGCTGTCTGCCATCCAGGGGGCATGCTAAGATGTTTACCATTGTTACTATGTTTCAAGTGCTTTATATGCATTTGCTCATTTTATCTCCATCACAAACTTGCAAAGCTTTATTATCCCCATTTTATCCCAGAGGAAACTGAAGCTCAGAGTAAAACTTCATCATATGACTCCCCATTTGAAGACAAGACCTACTACACCCACAGCCATCAAGTCGATTCCAACTCATAGCCACACTATTGAGCAGAGAAGAACTTCCACGCTAGGGTTTCCAAGGCTGTAAATATATATGAAACAGCCTGCTTCATCTTTCTCCCATGGAATGGCTGGTGGGTTCGAACCACCAACCTTTTAGATAGCAGCCCAATAATTTAACCACAATGCAGACAGACACACACCAAACAGCAATACTTAAACCAGTGTATCATTAAATAGAAAATCATGAGGCAGTGCATGTTGAGGATACAGAGAAATGACTAAATCTGGAATAATAAGGGTAAACTTCTTGGAAGAAAGGAAAGTTGGCCTTCCCTTTTTAAACTCACACCACATACATGTACATGTGCCGACACATACACACACATAGCACAGGACACATTTTCGTTGTTGAAGATCTTCTATAAAGAATTTTTATCCTAACCCAAAGATGAAGAAAAGGACATTTGTCTCATCAAAATAAATGGTTGGACCAATCTGTCCTTTGTTTGTTTGTTTTTGTGGATTATTTTTTTGTAAACTGAAAGTTGATGTCTAGAAGTACCTGTAGGGGAAACAAACGTTATGAAAACCCATCACTCACCACCCAAGAGGCTGTGTCAATGAAAAGGCATTCGTGGCTGAAATACTTCGGGCCTGATGTAATTCTAAAGAATGAACAAATTGCTCAGAATAAGGTCGAGCTGACATTAGGAGTCTGGGATGGTGCTGTTGAGGTTTAATAGCTTGTTTGAAAGGCTTGTGTTTTACTTCATATTGTTTTTAGTTGTTAATTTTCCAGATGTTTACTCCTAGATCATTTCCCACAAAACCAGAGGAACTTCCTTTGAAAACCTGGATGGTTCAGACCCCTTTGGGCCAGAGGTTTTAGACTAAACTAAATAAACCAGGAGTGAGAAAAGGTGCTTGCAATGTGTTTGAAGATGCTGAAGAAATCCTCTCTACAAAAACAATAAAGGCAGGACCAGGAAACAAAGTATTAATTTCATGTTCCCCCATTAGTTTACCACCTGTTCTGTCTGAGCATTACTCAGCACTGAGGGGGGGAAAAGGCTAATCTGTAGCACATTTATATCAACAGTTTTGCACAAAGCCCTGCCTAATTATCCCATTGAAACTGTGTCCTCTCAATCGAATGCAGTTTCCCAACCTGGCTGAGAGCCAACCACGGCAAGCTGGTGTCCATAAGCGTGGCTAACAACAGCCCACCTTCAGTCCAGGAGTGCCATAATTGCCCAGAGCCGTTTACAGATCCATTATTGTATGGCAATATTTCAGAAAGAAGGGTCAGAGGTTGGCAGAGTGAATTGCTTATAGCTGCTGTACATTGGACCGGCTTCACTTTGGATCCCAGATAATCTTCTAAATAGGCTTCTATCCCCAAAATAACTGTTTTCCTGGGGGAGGGGATCTATCAAGGAACCATAGCAATGGAGAGGGGGGTGTTGGGAATACCAGAAGCACTGCACAGGGAGTCAGAGTCTTTCCTCTACCACTCACCAGCCCAGTACAATCTTGCTCACCACAATATCACAGAGCTCAGAGCTCATCCAGTTCCAGGCCTACAGTTCAGCAGGATGCTGATCTCCTGGGTTAGGGCCTCACTGAGCAACGTGTAGCAAACATTTCTTGTGAAACCCACATTGTGCCAGAGACTGATCTCAACACTGAGGCAACAACTTTAAAGTAAACAGATAAAGTCCCTGTTCTTGGAATTTATAATCTTGTAGTAGACAGACAGTAAACATAAGCATAACATGATGTCAAGTATTGTAGTGCCAAGGAGCTCTGGTGGTCTAGTGGTTAAGGCATTTGGTTGTGAACCAAAAGGTTGGTAGTTCAAACCTACCGGCTGCTCCAAGGGAGAAATATGAGACAATACGTTTCCATAAAGATTTATAGCTTTGGAAACCTGCAGGGCAGACTCAACGACATGTAACAACAACATGGGGCAGTTCTACTCTCTCCTAAAGGGTCACTATGAGTATAATTGACTCAATGGCAGTGGGATGATAGTGCTGTAATTGTGACAACAATAAAAGGAAAATATATTCATTTCTTATGATAGGTATAGCAAAGTACCATGAAGTGGGTGGCTTATAAGAACAGAAATCTGTTGGTTCACAGTTCTGAAGCTAGAAGTCCAAAATCACACAAGCTGTGTTGATTCCTTTGGAGAGCTCGGAAAGAGCGTCTGTTCCATGTCTCTCTCCTAGCTTCTGGTAATAGCCAGCCATCCTTAGTGTTCCTTGTCACTCCAATCTCTGCTTTTGTCTTTACATGGCTATTTACATCTGTGTGGCTCTGTGTCTCTTCTCTTTTATAATGACACCACTCAGACTGGATTAGGACCCATTCTACTTCAGTATGACCCATTTACCAATAACATCGTTAAAGACTGTTTCCAAACTAGGTTACATTCACAGGTACCAGAGATTAGGACTTCAACATATCTTTTGGTAGGACCCAACAGACAAAACAAAGGATAAGGGGAAAGTATAGAAAGAGATGAAGCTTCTATTTTGTATATGGCTATCAGGGACATCTCTCAGAGGTAATTGTTGAAGACAGACCTATCAAAGGATGAAAGGAGTCACATGGTATAAAGAGATCACTGTGGCTGAAGCAGACGGAGCAAAGAGAGTGGTAGGAGGTGAGAGCAGAGAAGGAGCAGGGATATAACATGCAGATTTAGCCTGAGATGGGGGCCACTGAAAAGCTCTGATCATGGGATCCCACAATCTGACCTCTGACCTTGGATACAAAAGTTCCAACAGATCTGCAGGCATAGACCACAAGATAGGCAATGTGGAAGATAGAGACCAGTAGCGTTTGGCTGTGCTCAGAGTCCCCATGAGAAAGAATGGGGACTATGCCAATAACCTTGGAGATGGTAAAACAATACATGAGACAACAAAGGCCTAAAACCACCCAGAAATTTCTTCTACTCTACCCTGTTGCCTGGTTTTCCCTAATGTTTTTTCCCTTTGTTAGGCTTAAAAATATTCAGACCATGATAATAGGTCTGCCATCTTGGTTGTTTCTTAACAGATATACTTCTCATCTTTTCTCCCTGATTTTTATAGCCACTAAGTCTCACTTCCATGCTCCTAATGCTTTCAGTAATAGTCTCTCACCTATTTAAATTCCCCCGGGTGCTGCTATGTTTCTCAGAGGAGGATAGCAGATTAACATGGTGGTTACAAGTCCCCAGGCTGGAGTTAGAAAGCCTAGGTTCAAATCCCAGCTCTGACAGTTACTGGGTCACCTTTGACAAGTTACATCATCTCTCCATACCTTAATTTCTTCGTCTGTGAAAAGGAGGTTATAATAGTATCATCCAATTTGGCTTTTGTTGTGAAAAATAAATAAAATGATATCTGTAAAAACTTTACAACTGCACCCAGAGCACAGTAAGTGCTCAAAAAAATATTAATTATACTCACCAGAAGGAATGATTTCCCTTCCTGTACCTCCAGGTTAGACTCTGTTCCATCTAATCTTAGACCCAGCAAAATAAATAAATAAATAAATAAATAATCCTCATGGATATAGTTTCAAAGTTTGAAGAATCTAACATGCCAAAATCTTGGTTTCATTGGTGTTGTTGTTATGTGTCGTTGAGTCGGACTCGACCCATAGTGACCCCTCCTTGGATTTCTGAGGCAGTATCACTATGGAACTAGATTGCCCCATCTTCCTTCTGAGGATTGGCTGGTGGGTTTGAACCTCCAGCCTTCTGGTTAGCAGTCAAGTGCCTTATAGCCACTATGCTACTGGAGCTCCATTGGCATCCATTAGAAAACTACTGTTGACTAATAAACCTCGATTCACTTTCCTAGAAGTAAATTTAACATTCTGTAGATGTTAGTAAGAGTTTGGGCAGAAGAGATTCTTTGATAGACAGTTAAGTAAGTCTTTTGTTTTTTTCTTCCATGGGGTTTCTCAGAGCCTTTAATACTGTATCGTGTTTTGTCATCATCCAAGGGTCAGAAACATATGGGGGAGTTAGTAAGTTTGTAGAACCAAGGGAGCCCTTATTTTCCTCTTTATTTTCTTAGCAATACTAGACTAATGCTTATGGAACATAGTTAACAAAATTGTACTATTAATTGTTTCAAACTTATTTTATTTTTGGCATCTATCACTGTTGGACATTAATTTCAAAAGTTCATTGTGTTTTATGTGAAAAACAATACTAGGTACATGCAACGCAATGGAATGCACTGTTGTGGAGTTGGATCCAACTCATAGAGACCTCTCGTTGGGTTTCCGAGGCGGTATCACTATGGAAGTAGATTGTCCAACCTTCCTTCCGTGGCTGGTAGGTTTGAACTGCCAGTCAGCTGGTTAGCAGTCAAATGCTTAAGGCACTACACCACCAAAGCACCCAATACTAAGTATAAGTGAGATAAATAAAGAGATTATTTAGTCATCATAAAGTATAATTTTTATTGTTGTTAGTCCCCTCAAATGTTAGTGGATGTCTCCAAATTCTATTCCTTCAATAAAATAAAAATTATTTAAATTCACTCAATCAAGTCCTTTATTTTCCATCATATTTTGCCTTCCTTAATAGATAAATGTTGGTGTTACTGTATATTGTTAGTTGCTGCCAGTCAATGCCAACTCATTAAGACACCACATACAACAGAACAAAGTGTTGCCCAGTACTGTACCATGTTCACAATCATTTGTGTGTCTGAGTCCGCTGTTGAAACCACTGTGTGGTTTTTAGTGCCTTCGAACCTAGGATATGCATCTTCCAGCATTATTCTGTTGTGAACCATAGGAGTTTCATTGGTTAAATGTCAGAAGTAGACTGTCAGGTATTTCTCCTAGTCTGTCTTAGTGTGGAAGCTCTGTTGAAACCTGTCTACCATGGGTAACCCTGCTGATATTTGAAATACTGGTGGCATAGCCTCTAGCATCACAGTAGCAAGGAAGCTAGTACAGACAAACTGACAATGAGGCATCCTTTCCCAAGACCCTTCCCATCACCACATTAATAACAACCGTCTTTTTGGAAAGTCTCTCCACATCCTTACCTCTGCCCTGAAGTAATGGTGATCACAGTGTCCTAAAGAATTCCAGATCTCTGGTTTTGACTTGGAGGGATAAAAATTCAGTTCATCATATTATACCATCCTTGAAGAGGTATTTTTTAGGCTTTTGTCATTAAAGCTATATTGAGCTGATTTCCTCAAGAATGACCTTGGAAAGATGCTCATGACCCTTCTTTGAGCTGCAGCTGGGAGCCTAGAGTACTCTCTGGGTTAGCTTTTCCTTGAAGCACTTGTTCAAGCTGCCATACTCCCACCCACTCATGTGTCTAATAATAGCTTGATATTTCTCTGGATAAAAACTATTTTATGGCTACTTTGATCTTCATCTAGGCCAGTAGAGACACCCCTCTGTGCTGTTCGTCACAAGTTAAACAGAACAGTGAAAATAAATTACAAAATATGTGAATGGTCATTTGCCAGTGAAGGAGAAACAATTCGTAGTGCACATGCTATTAAAGATGTTAAAGTAGTCATTGCTAGTCAGTTGAACCACACACACACACACACACAAAAAAAAAAACTCACTGCCTTCAAGTCAGACCGTCCTGGGGTTTCCAAGGCAGTATCTCTATGTAAGTAGATTGTCCAATCTTCCTTCTGAGGAGTGGCTGGTGGATTTGAACTGCCAGCCTCTGGTTAGCAGTCAAATGCCATAGGCACTTATGCCACGAAAGCTCTTCACTGAACCACAAGTGAAACTTTAATTGGAACTTTCATCTTTCTCTATTAGAATAGCTCTAAGTTCTCTCTGACAGTCTAGCTTAAAAACAATATGCAGACATCAATAGTTGTGTGGGTCTGGATGCTCTGTATGCTGCTAGATAGAGTGTTCATACTACCCAGAATTTTTGTACAACAGGATCTATTCCATAGCTCTTAAATTACTTAGTTCCATCACAGTAGCAAGTCTGATTACTTTTCATCTGAAAACTTCATTTCATACATTGTTCATGATGCTTAAGTTATCCAAGAAAATTAATCAAAATTGTGAGTGTAAGGGGAACTATCAACTCCTCTGGTGTCAATTTTACACAAGCTCCATCCTCCTATTTACAAGATTCCAGATTATGAATTGTGACAAGAAACAAAACAAAGCAGGTGACTAACAAGAATAAAATCCCATTTCAGAACTATGGATGTAATAAATACGATTATTTTTCTTTCTCTTGAGTCAAAAGATCATGAACTTGATACTCAAATGAACTTCTAGTCTTTTTCTTCACACACACACACAAAATAATAATAATTACATTTCTGAGAATGAAAGAATTCCTTAAAATTCATTCCCAAAGATGGAATCATGAGGGAAAACTGCCAAAAAGGAGGTCAATTTCCTCAGATAACCTCCTACATCTCTCCATAAAAGAGAAACATAAGGTACAGATCACCCAGAAATTGAAGCAAATACTCAGTATGGCTTTCAGTCACTTACATCTACTCATGCATCATAGATACCAGCTCACTAAGAGAGATTCATAAAGAATAAGGTACTCTGGCCTTTAGGGCATTGAGATTCTTGTTGAAAATAAATATCTCCTAAGTTTACTATCACAAGGAAAGCACAGAAGTGTGAAATTAGTAAGACAACATGTAAGTGTTACTGAAATTCAGAGGAAACCAAAGCACTAGGGTGATAGACAAGGTCCTCTGAGTTGGAGTCTTCATGTTCTCCAGCCTCATCCTTACAAGTCTTCTGTTGGATCCTATCTTGGTTTTCCTGCCAAGCCACATGAGTTACCACAATGCCCAACCTGAGGGGATGCTAGAAGATGTAGGGGAAAGGAAAGACCAAATAAATTGAAGACAAAATCCCAGTCTCAAAGATATAGGATTGGATGGTCAGAGTAGATCTCAAAAATAGACTCCCAAAATTGCAATGTACCCACTGGTCTGAAAAAAAATTTTGCAATCATTTTCAAAATTTTGGACCATCAGTTCTATGATTCAGATATACAAATAGCTAGGAAATGCAAATGTGATGCTGATTTTTTAATCTCTGCTGCTGCTTGGGTTAATGAGAGTAGTGCTGATCACTTCCAGTGTCTCTCAGGAAATGGACTCACTTTTAAGCACACTATTTTCCTCTTGTGAAATCAAGGCTATAGACAAGCCAAACACAAACATTTCATTGCATCAGCCTAGTAATAAATTGATAATTTCTCTGGCTATTGTCTGGTCAAGTTAAATTTCAAGTCAAGTTAAAACAGTTTTAACTGAACATTCTCAAGAGTAACACTGTGTAGAATAATAGCAAATTGCCTTTTTCTCTAAACCACGACAGACACTCAAATGCCAAAATCACAAACTTAAATATACCAGTGAGCATAGGAAAGTCTGCAAAATCCATCAAGATCTCACTGGTCCTCCAGGATATTTTCTCTCCTTCCTAATATGTTTAGCCTTTATTCCTACAGAAGTTTGGGGTTGTATAAAGGGTATCATTTTCCTCCTACTCATCTCTTTTCTTTGGTTTCATTCCACACTGAATCTGCTGAATTCATAATAATTTTACTACTAGAATGTTTCACTATTTCAAGAATCTGGTTAAGTCTATATTGTAGGAAGCATCACTGTAAGGAATTGAAAAGTAAGCTATTATTTTCAGTGACAATTTTTTCCATGATTTGTTAAAACTTCACTTTATACAAATATTTTTTTTAAAAAAGTTCCCTTAATCCCTTTTATTTCAAAATATTCACCCATGAAATGATGTCTTCTGACTCAACTATGCTGGGATTATCATTACTATAGTAAAACTCCAGGAGTTATGTACTATATATAATAAAATACTGATAGTTCATTAAATTCAATAATATAGCTATAGCCAAAATAAAGGCTAACATATTAGGGAGGTAAGTAAAGCTGACCCAGGCTATAATTTTATAGATTTTTAGCATCTGCAAGTAGTTATGCAGGATTTTACTATCTCCAGTTCAATATAGTCTTCTGATTAAAAAGTTATTTACTACTTATCTGGCTATTCTTTTATTAGCTTGCAGTCAGCCTGTGTCACAGAATGCAATTTAGTCAGACACCTTGTCTTGAAACATAGGGGAAGAATGCTTTGAAAAGATGAACAGTTATTCATTAGAAATTATAAAAACGAAAGTTAAGAAGCTAAGGGGAGCTGTGATCCTCTGAGAACTCTGGCTCTGGGAAAAATCTATCTTTGGAGTAGGAAACTTGCCCTCTGCAGTGGGAACAAGCCCTTTAACCATGTTCCACAGGCTCTAAGAGGGAGATGTGGTTGGAGCAAAACAGTGACTGAGCCCAAGTTGTTAATGCTGCATGGTGGGATTTGGGCAGACATCCCCCAATGTCTCCAGATCTGAGTAATGAAAAGGAAGGAGGCTCTTAGATCTAATGGAAAATTCACCAAACTGTTGTTATGTTGTTATTTGCCATCCAGTTTGACCTGACTCATAGCGACCTCTCCTTGGGTTTCTGAGGCGGTATCACTACAGAAGTAGATTGCCCAACCTTCCTTCCCAGAAGTGGCTGGTGGGTTTGAACCTATGGATAATAGAGAAATAAGGTTCTGGGTCAAGGGAAAGAGTCCCTGGATGGTGGAAATGGTTAAGCACTGGATGACTAACTGAGAGGTTGGCAGTTTGAACCCATCTAAAGGCACCTCAAAAGACAGGCCTGTTGATCTGCTTCTCTAAAGATTACAGCCTAGAAAACCCTATGGAACAGTTCCACTCTGTACATATGGGATCTCCATGACTCAGAATCAACTCGATGGCTACTAACAGCAAAAACAACATGTCAAAGTAGTTTTAAGAAGACAAACCAAGAGACTAGTTAGTTCAAAGATGCTCTTTAATAAATCAGGAGATTTTTATTTTATGTGGATGAAAGCCAAGGAGTGCCTGACTGTGGTGGTTACATTTGTGTGTCAACTTGGCTGGGCCTGGTTGAGTGACAGGGAAGCTGAATATAGTTATCCCCCATGGTGAGAGTGATAGTTAATTCTGTGGTGGAATCTGTGGGAGCAGCTGAGTAGCTGCTTTGGGTATGTGGTCTGCTTCCTGTATATAAGAAACAGCTTTGGGAATGGTCTCCAGCTTATGGCATGCTTGAACTCTGTATGTAGCTGGATCATTGCTCAGCAGCCTGCCATGCTCTGGTGACCTTGGGACATTCAATGGAATTGAATGGCCTGCCACGTGGTATGGTAACATCGGGACTGTGTCATTTTGTTTGTCAACCTTGGGCTTGTTAGCCTCAGCAGCCCATAGCTGCCTGAGTGAAGAGATGCCTCTAGCTTCAGTGGACTGGAAGCAAGAGGCAGAGCTGAAGCCCAAGGTTGATGGGTTTTCTCACAGCCCCTAGAGCCTGGCACTTTGAAGTTGGACTTCTAGCCTCCAAAACTGTAAGAGAATAAACTCCTGTTTGTCAAGCCATCAAATTTATGGTATATTCCTGTCATAGCAGCACTAGGTAACCAGAACAGTGCCCAGAAGAAATGGGTGTAGCAGCTGGTATGAAATGAACCTAGTGTCTTTTGCCACATTTTCAGTGCTATTTTAATAAAAATATAGATCTAGAAAGGACTCCAAAAGATTATATTATTTTTCTCTTAACTTCTAAGAGTACCAAACTGCTACAGTGGGAAAATAGTGTGAAAAAATATTTCCATGAATAATGATGGAATATCTTGCCTTTGTGGGGGAATTGTGTGCAAGTGCCTATTATATGAAAATTATTTCAAAAAGCAAACTTAAAGTTAAAACATTATTTTTTGGGTGCAAGCATTGAAAGGCAAGCAAATATTGAGCCAAGTTCTTTTACAATTTTAAGTGAAATATTTTAGTTGGCAAACGGATGAACAATGTAGAACCTTCAAATGTATTATATTACTTCTCTTCTTGAAGAAAAAGGACAGATCTCATAGCTATAATAATGGTAACTTGCATTTGTATAGCATTTGACAGTTTATATGCACTTTTACATTCATTTTTAAACACTTGCCAAAACCCATTGCTGTCAATTCTGACTCTGGGGACCCTGTAAGACAGAGTGGAACTGCCCTATAAGGTTTCCAAGGCAGTAAATCTTTACAGAAGCATAATGTCACATCTTTCTCCCACTGAGTATCTGGTAGGTTCGAACCACTGACCTTTTGCTTAGCAATGAAGTGCTTAATCACTCTGCCACTAGGGCTCCTCCCTAAATACTTGCATCAGCCCTTATACCTGAGAATTTTACAAAAAAAAAAAAAAAAAAAGAATAACTGAGGTTCAGATGAGTTACATATGAACAAGTATTTTTGTTTTTATAAAATTTTAAATTTTTAAGCCAAAGAAATAGAGAGATTATCAACTTTATCATTTTCATTTCTACAAGTAGAAAACATGAACCTCCCTTTACCTCCTACCTCAGAGTTTAAGGAACAATCTCCTGGCCACCACCATTTGCAGTAACATACAGCTGACCCAAATTGGAATTCAGAACTCCTGACTCCCTGTGAAGGGATCTTTCTTGAGGTCCCAGACAAAGGGGTGTACTGATGCTGGCAATAAGGATATTTTCCCTGCCCTCTCGATGATTTTGGCTAAGAAATGACATGGACCTTGCTTAGGAAAGAATGATAAGAGATGGTTTCAAGTCTGACAGTTGCCAACCAGTCAGAAATGGCTCTACCATGAAGACACACAAACTACACTAACCATAGTCCCAGACAGTGCAGTTCCAGTTCCCTGAGAAACAGACTCAAATATGCAAATTAATATGTAAGAAGTGCTAGAGGAGAAGAGAAGGCAACAGGATTGGCTAGGGGGAGAAATTAGTTCAATGCAGTTTCAACAAAGGCCACGGCCAAGCCTGCAGGGAGCTTTGCTGAAGTTGGGATGGCCTTGGAGGTTGACGTTCCGTAAGTCTTTGTATTCCTGCATTGTCTAGACATTGGGTATAAGCTGCCAATGAGAGAACTATAAGCTTCCAGAAAGAACTGATAGCTGAGAACTGTCAGCTGGCAGCATTACCAGCAGTTTAGGAATAAATCTGTTGGGGGAACTGAGTGATACATCACAATGTTCACTACAATGGGATGGACAAAAAACCCTGAGCATGGTCCACTACCCTGGACTTGTATTATCTTTTGTGAATTTGGCTCTAAATACTGAGAAAGCTTTGAACACTTTTCTTTGCTGATCAAATGCACGTATCATATTAGCTTTGTTCCTTACTCATTGTAAGAACTCATTAAATAGTTATCATTATCAGCAGGATTAGTAATAAATTCATTTTCAGGACTTCATGTTGAGTCATTGGAGGCACATGGAATTAATCGATAATCCTATGCTCTTAATCATAGACCTCACAGACCTCATGTACCTGTGAGAGAACAAACACATGAGTGTGCTAATAAGTCATCATGACAGCATTGTACCTTACCTTGAGTTTTTATTTCCTTTGCAAGGTGGTGGGGATACAGAGCATTGTTTGTGTTTAGTAGTATTTTTATTTTCTGGGAAATTTCAGATGGCAATGAGTTCTACGCAACTACAGTCAAATATGTATCAGGAAAAGGGAACATGTCACTATTTATTATAAACTGCAAAATCTCCTAGCCAAAAAGGCATTTTTTCTGATCAAGTATGATGAAACTTTTAGCAAGGGGTGCCATGAACTTGAGCTTTAAAAGTCTGTGATGGCATCTGTTGTTTTTGACTGTCCACCATCCATCCACCCTTTTTCTGGTGTCAGTGACCAAACTTACCTTGGGAACCAACACTTGTACCATTTCATGTTATCCTGTCTATCATGGTGCCCTTCCCTTTCCCCAACCAAGAGCAAGACATGTGATCCAAGCTAACTTACTACCAATGAGCAGGGTCCAACTCATAGCTACCCTTCCTTGGCTTTCCAAGGTGGTATCACTAGGGAAGTAGATTGCCCAACCTAGCCTTTTTAAATCCAGGAAAACTGGAAAAGAGTGAGACAGGGTAGAAAGGGGTTGGAGCTGATTCATCTTATTGGTGGTTGCCCAAATAAACAGTACATTAGTTCCTGCTGCTGAAGTCTTTCTGAAGCTGATTGTCAAATATTATTGATTCTGTGAGTTACTCTGTATCCTTCCAATGAATTCCTTTTTCTCCCTTAAGGGTGTTTGCGGAGTATTCAAAACCCTAAGTGATGAAAGGACTAGATTCCCTTCCTTCTCTGACCTCATGGCCTTGGAAAATACACTTATTTCCAAACAAGAAACATAACTTATGCTTGGTTTCTCCATATGAGGGTTTAAAAGTAAAGTTGAAGTGAAAGCCAGAAAATGCAGGACACCTTCAAAAAGCACCTGCATGAAGATACGTTGTTACTATAGAATATATTTTATTTTCAACAACTCAGGGAATTTTCTTTCTTGCAAAGTTTTTATTTCTCTCTATATAGAAAAAATCCATAGATTAACTGATACTTAATTAAAATTTTCAACATTTTTCCTCAAAAGTGATTTTTGGTGCATGAGCCTCTGTATCCAAACTGGTCTATTGGGATGGAATCCTGAGGGGTCTGGGTCTTCCTATACAGAAAGAGCCTTTCCCCCACCACCGCAACCACTATCACATCATTTGCTTAGGTGTTTATTTATCTCAAACAAGATTGGTTGGAAAAAAAAGTTCCAATAACAAACTTAGAGAAAATATTTGCAATACCTAATTGTGCAATTGGGAGCTCTGGTAGCATAGTGGCTAAGACACTTGCCTGCTAACCAGACAGCTGGCGGTTCAAACCCACCAGCCACTCCTCGGAAGGAAGGTTGGGCAATCCTACTTCCGTAGTGATACTGCCTCGGAAACCCAAGGAGGGGTCGCTATGAGTCGGGGCCGCCTCGAAAGCACATAACAACAACAACAACAACAACAATTGTGACAATAGGCTTTTCTCAGGATTATATAAATAATTCCTATAATTGAATAACAAAAAGACAAACAAGAATTTAAAAAAGGGGGAACAGACTTGTACTGACATTTCACAAAAGAATATATAAAATTTCTAATTAGTATATGAAATGGTAGCCAACCAGGTAAATGAAATTAAATTCACAAAGAGATAATGGCTATCAGAATGCCTAAAATTGGAAAGACTAATAACAGCAAATGTAGAGATAGGTGTGGAATACCTGGAATTTTGATCTCTTGCTGTAGGGGTGTAGAATGGTACAATGACTTTGGGAAATAGTTTAGCAGCTTCCTATAAAATTAAAACATACCCACCCTGTGACTCAGTAATCACACTCAAATATTCACCCAAAATAAAAGAAAATATATGTTCATAAAAAGGTATGTAGAAAAACATTCTTAGCATCTTTATTCATAATTACCAAAAACTGGAAACAACCTAACAGTAAAATGTATATATATTATATATATATATATAGTATGTACAATGAAATGCAACTCATCAATTAAAAAAAGAATGGACTATTTTAATGATTCTTGTATTTTGGTCTACCACTACTTTCTACCTTTCCATGCTTAAAAATTACTGAGACCCTCAAAGAGATTTTTTTTTACGTTATGACTTATAATTATGAATCTTTATCATATGAGAAATTAAAACTGAGAATTTAAAAAATATATATTTATTTATTTTATGGTAATAATTATTTATTTTAAGGTAATAATTCTAATCTTATTGTATATTAACATAAATAATTTATTTTTTAAATAACCATTTTTTAAAAAAACATTCAGTGAGAAGAGTGTTTTGGAAATCACTTCAATGTCTGGCTTAATTGCTTCATATCTGGCTGGATTCCCATATCTGCTTCTTCATTCAATCTGTTACAATATCATACTTCATACTGCCTTGGGAAAACTATACCGTACATTCATGAGGGAATAAAGTAAATAACCAAAATAAATCTTGGTAAATTTATAAAAATAGCTTTGACCTCATGAACCCCTGAAAGGGTATTGAGAACCCCCAGTAGGCCACTTTGAGGTTAACTAAACTATCATGTTGAGCAAAAGTGGGAAGAGAGCTGTTACATTATTGGGATTGTAGTCAGTGTTAAGAAACAAAATGTGTATGAACCACTGTATGGAAAATGAATTTGCTCTGTAAACATTCCCCCAAATCAAAATAAACTTTAAAAAAATGTTGAGCTAATGAAGCCAGCTACAAAACATACATACTGTATGATTTCATTTATGTGGCATTTTGGGCAAAACTAATTTATGGTGATAGAAATCAGAACAGTAGTGGCCTATAAAACCAAAACCAAACTCACTGCCTTTGAGTTGGATCTGACTCATAGCGACCCCTCCTTGGGTTTCCGAGGCAATATCACTATGGAAGTAGATTGCCCAATCTTCCTTCCAAGGAGTGGCTGGTGGGTTTGAACTGCCAGCCTTCTGATTAGCAGTCAGATGCCTTATTCACTACACTGCCAGAGCTCTGGAGAAGAAAATGAGAGAATGTGATGGAAATCTTCTAGATCTGGACTACAACGGGGGCAGTGTAAACTTTGATTAAAACACATAGAATTGTACACTTAAAATTTGTGCATTTCATTGCTTCTAAATATTACCTCAGTTTTAAAAATTCAAGATAAAACTAAAATAGTGGACAATGTTGTTGTTGTTGTTATGAGCCGTCGAGTCAGACCCAACTCCTAGCGACCCCTCCTTGGGTTGCCGAGGCAGTATCACTACGGAAGTAGATTGCCCAACCTTCCTTCCGAGGAGTGGCTGGTGGGTTTGAACCGTCAGCCTTCTGGTTAGCAGTCAAGTGCCTTAGGCACCATGCTACCAGAGCTCCCTAGTGGACAATAGTATGATATAAATTGAATGGAAATGTAATTGGACTTAAATTTCTTCTGATTTGGAAGGAGGATTGAGGTATTTGATTGATCTTATGTTTTAAAGTTAAATATGCATATTGACATTTCTAGAGTAATCATTAAAATAATAGAAGCCAAAATAATACAGGGAGAAGAATGGAATAGATGGATGTGCGGTAGGGGAGTGGGTTTTATCTTTGCAGGCCTTAAAAATCTCAATATGTCCAAAATAAGCTAGATTGGGGAAGGAAAAGAAAGAAGAAACTTAGAAAAATAAACTGAGCAAATAGAATGTACAAAATAAGATGGTAGAAATGATATCATTGCAGTTTAATGGAAGTACTCTATAAAGGGTTTAACCCATGTCATTTCTGAGCCAGAGGTTACATTCATTTGTATAAACTTGGACATGTCATTTAATTTCCTTCGTAAAAGAAAGAGTTTGAACAAATTGATCTCTCAGGTTTGTCTCCTTAGAAAATGTTAAGTCATAGGAGCCACATGGAACTCATTGATATGTGTCAGGAAAAGAACCCTGCTGAAAGGATCAAACTTGGAGATCCTGGATAGAGTGGGAGGAAAAACATGGAACAAAATCCGAAAACACAATAAGGACCATTCTGACTATACTGGTCAGGTGGACTCTGGTGAGACTTCCAATACTATGGCCCTGGGATACACTTCAGGCCTAGAATAAAACTCACTCCCAGGGGCTGGCTTTTAGCCCAATACTAAATAAGACGTACAAGCAGACCACTCAGCCCAGGGTGACGCACCCACATACTCTATGGAGATGCATCCCTTTGAGCAATTGACCACAGGGCACCAGAGGGGCAACATTGGCAAGGAGGAAATGCAGGAGACACAGGAGTGCATAACTATGAGGGGCGTGGGCGGGGGCAGGGGCAGTGTTACTGGGCAGGAGAGTGAATTAGGATTGGGGATGGTAATTGGGGAGTGAAACTAAATGTACAGGAAACGTTGACTATAAAGCAAACTCTGCTCTGTAAACTTGAACCTAAAGCACAATAAAAAATAAAAAGAAAGAAAACCACCCTGCTAGTATTTGAAATACCTGCCCAATTTGTGATAAATTCTTTTCTAAAGGAGAATAAAATCATAATTTAGAATAATTATCAGAATGTGTACTAAAATAATCACTCTTATGAGGCTCAAATTGCCCTTTTTCTTTCTTTCTTCAAAATGTAAACTGTGAAGCCCTTGGTTTAAAACTGAGATTCCCTAGTGTAGCTAAAGACTTGGCTTGAAAATGCTTTCAAGTGAGATGAGAGATCTTCACATTAACACTCATTTAAGAACAAGGTAAGTAAATCCTGCACTTCCCTTCAGCTCCTCCAGTCTCTAGATCTGGGAGAATACCCCTCCTCCCTCACCTTCTTTCCTGGTGTTTAGCTCATTAACAGATTCATTTGATACTTTCCCTGGGAATTTGCCACCTTTGTTGTGTGACTTGGGCCAAATAGTTTATAAGCATCCTGCCTCCCTCCCGGATGGTACTAGATGTGTTAGTGAACAGCTCAGCTCCCTTGAGGACCCTCATAGGTCCTTAATTAGCGTGTTAGCAGAAAGACTGCAAGCACTCTTGGTTGGTATCAGGAAGTTAAATGAGTACTTCTAGCTGTTCACCTTTCAAGGCAAACTAAGGGAAGAGAAATGGATCCCTAAAGGCAATTCAAAGGAGAAAACTTACAAATGTTTATTAAGAGCATTGTGCTTTTTCATTAGATTTTTCTTTTTGGTTATTTCTTCTTTACAAAGAAAATGCAAACACCAAGAAATCACAAGGCAAGTGCTACATGAGGAGATCAAACATTTAATATCCTTTTTATTTGTCCTCCTGGACGATATAGCCCAATCTTTCATGTGTCTTTTCCTATAGAAAAGTTTGACAATTTTGACTACTGACTGATTCCCTAGGGATCAATTGTTCTCAGAGCCTACTCCAAGGAACACTGGTAGTTATCAGTGTGAGTGCCCTAACCCCACCCCATACCTGCATGGCCAATAGCCTGGCCTTCAGTGGTAGTGTTGTTAGTTACTCTGGAGTGGGCACAGACTCACAGCTACCTAGGAAATATAGCCTGGTCCAGTGCCATCCTCACAACTGTTGTTATGTTTGAGCCCATTTTTACAGCTATTTTCTTAATGCATCTCAAGGGGGGTTTCCTCTTTTTTTGTCAACTCTCTACTTTATCAAACATGATGTCCTTTTCTAGAGATTCCTAATGATGTACCCAAAATAAGCAAGAGAAGTCTAGCCGTTCTCGCTTCTAAGGAGTATTCTCCCTTAGGTGCACTTGAGACCCCACGTGACGTTGTAGAACTGCCTCATATGGTTTTCTAGGCTGTAATATTTACACAAGCAGATCAGCAGATCTTTCTTCCTCAGGGTACCTGGGTGAGTTCAAACCAACAATCTTCGTTTGTTAACCGAGCTCTTAATCATTGCACCACCAGGGCTCCTACTTCCTCCAAAACCAATTTCTTCATTGTTTTGGCAGTATATTCAATATTCTTCACCAAGACCACAGTTCAAAATCAATTCTTCTTTGATCATCCTTTTGTTTTTAATTGTCTAACTTTCCTATGCATATGAGGTGACTGAAAAGACTACATCTTGAATCAGGTTCATCTAATGACATCTTTAAAAAAAAAAAAAAAACACCTTAAACAGTTCTTTTGCAGCAGATTTTCCCATTGCACTATGTCATTTTGATTTCTTGACTGCTGCTTCCATGGGTATTAATTGTTGATCCAAGCAGCATGAAATCATGAACAGATTCAAATTTTTCACCATTTATCACAGTTCAAAATTCAAAACTATTACCATCTATCTCATTAATAGTAGCAGGAAAAGTAATGCAGTAGTTAAGGACTTAGCTGTTAACTGAACAACTTTTCAAACCCACCAGCCACTCCACAGGAGAAAGATATGGCAGTCTGCTTCCATGAAGATTACAGCCTTGGAAACCCTATGGGGCAGATGTACTCTGTCCTATAGTGTTGCTATGAGTTGGAAGTGACTCGATGCCAATGTATCTCATCAATAGAGGAGGTAAGCACCCCATTCATTCTGGTAAGAGTCTTAGTGGTGATCCATCAGAAACAAGTGACCCAGAAAATCTCTCCTCCAGCAAAAGTAATCTCAACCACCAAAAAGGCTTATATATCAATGTTTTCAACAATAACGGGATAACGAGTTAAGCCACATACAGGTAAGATATATGACTTTAAAATAGGTGTGGGTTATGGATATTATCTTTTTAATTTCCTTTAAGCAAAGCAATATATTTGCGAACTTTAAAAAGTCAGATGATATTAAAAAATTTTATAATGAAAAGAGTCACTCATCCCCTACCCCATTTTTTCTTATTTCCAAAATTCTGCTCATCACAGTCTGTTGCCATCAAGTGGTGACTCTGTGGGTGTCAAAGATGTTTTCCTTCATACATCAATTGGTCAATTCTCACACATATAATTTAGTGACAATGACTACATTCTTCAAATTATGCAATCATCTTCACCCTCCTTTTCTGAGTTGTTCCTCCCCATTAACATAAACTCACTGCCCCCTAAGATTCCTATTTAACCTTTTGAGTTGCTGTTGTGCATTTAATCCCATGTAGTGCTTAAAAGAGCACAATGCTCAAGGCAGACATTGTTTACTGGTGAAGTTAAGCTATTTGGTTTTAAGAAGACGTTAGGGGATATATTTGGTTTAAATTAAATATATATATAACCCACCAGCTACTCCTCGGAAGGAAGATGGGGCAATCTACTTCCATAGTGATACTGCCTTGGAAACCCAAGGAGGGATCACTATGAGTCAGGTCCGATTCGACGGCACATAACAACAACATATATATATATATATATATATATATATATCAGGACAATAGTTTTGGGGATTCGCCCAGCATCCATTTATCAGAAGGGACCAGTCCTTGAAGAAGGACATCATACTTGGCAAAGTAAAGAGTCAACAAAAAGAGAAAGACCTCAACCAGATAAATTGACATAGTGGCTACAACAACACACTCAAACCCAGGAATGATTGTGAGGATGGCACAGGATCAAGCAGGGTTTTGCTTGGTTGTACATGGAGTCACTATGAGTCAGAACCAACTACACAGAACCTAACAGCAAAAACAACCAGCCTCCGTAGGTCCAGAAAGACTCAATTCCATGAAAATTTGAAATTCTATTCTACGCTTTTTCCCCTTTAGATCAGGATTCTTCTATAGAATTTTAGATCAAAACGTTCAGTAATGACAGCCTAGCACAATCCAGTTCTTCTCATCTCATGGGAGAGAAGGCCAAGAAGCCACATCTTCCCTTTCTTTCTCCTATTCCTGACTTTAATTCTTCCTTTGTTGTTCCTTGGATGTTGCACCTTGCAGGCTGCTTGTAAGCTTTCAAGACCAAAGGCACAGCCCAGTGAACTATGAGATAGAACAGAAGCACTAACCAAGATTTGAGGCCAATTAACTGAGATATCCCATGAAACCAAGATCCTAAACCTCCAAACCAGAAATCAAGTCCCATGAAATGTTTGGTTGTGCACAAGCAGCCTTAACAGCTGCTCTTTTGCTGTTGCTGTTGTTGTTGTTGCTGCATAAGGTTTTTAATAGCTGATTTTTCAGAAAGGAATGGTCAGGCCTTTCTTACAAAGTACCTCTAGACTACTCAGACCTGCCAATTTTAAGTTAACAGTGGAATGTGTTAACCTTTGTACTACCCAGGGGACTCACCACTCAGAGACAAATGACTTTCCAATTCTTAGGCTGTTGTTTTTCTTTTTTAGTGGGTGATAGTATTTTATTGTTTTTAAATAGCATGATTATCTAATTTGATTCTTTTCCAATTTTAGATATTATCTGTTAATTTCTTTCCATAGAAGATGAAGGTTTAGTTGACTTAAAAAGCACATCCACACACAGAGGCATACACACAATTCTCCATCACCACTACCACTAATTTATCAATATAATTATACTATAAATTTGGATCAAAAATCAGCATTCAGTGCTTATATTGCCACTATGATTGAAAGATTATTTATAGTTGAGCAATTTGGTGTACGCTAATAATATTTGAAAGTAGAAGATACCAGAACGATATTTACCTGTGTTTGATTGGCTATGCAAAGGCATTTGAGTCTGTGGATCATAACCAATTATGGATAACATTGCAAAGAATGGGAATTCCAGAACACTTAATTGTGCTCATGATGAACCTGTACATAGACCAAGAGGCAGTGGTTCAAACAGAACAAAAGAACACTGAATGGTTTAAGAAAGAATGATTCAAGAAAGGTGTGTATCAGAGCTATGTCCTTTCACTGTCTTATTCAATCTGTATGCTGAGCAACTAACCTGAGAAACTGGATCTTCCCTTTATCTCTGGTGATCTGAAATTGACATGCCTGATTGTTATTTCCCCACTTCCTGCCCATTTATTATGGGTGTACTCACTGGGTTATTAAAATGTGGAAACTTAAGGTTATCAATTCAGAGAGACTTTACTGTACTATTTATTTTATGGTGCTCTGGTGGCATAGTGCCTAAGGCATTTGACTGCTAACCAGAAGGTTGGTGGTTCAAACTCACAAGCCACTCCACAGAAGGAAGACTGGGCAATCTACTTCCGTAAAGATTTACTGCCTTGGAAGCCCAAAGGGGATCACTATGAGTTGAAATAGACTCTATGACAGTGAGGTTTTTTTTCTTTTTTTTTGGGGGGGGGTTGTATTTATTTTATAATTTTGTCTTTGCTATTTTCTGTCTTCTTTCTTTCTAGAATTCTTACTTTTCAGATATTGGAGTTTCTGACTAATCCTCTAATTTTCCTGTCATTTCTTTCCTTTTCTCAACTCTTTTTGGACTCATATGTTACTTTCTGGAAGATTTCTTTAACTTCATATTTTAAACTTCTATCAATTTGTGTCTCATCTTTGCTGCCACATCTGTTATCAGAGACTCTTTCTTATAGCATCCAATTCTTGTCTTATTAGTTGTTGTTGTTGTTGTTGTTAAGTGCCGTCGAGTCGGCCCCGACTCATAGCGACCCCTCCTTGGGTTTCCGAGGCAGTATCACTACGGAAGTAGGATTGCCCAACCTTCCTTCCGAGGAGTGGCTGGTGGGTTTGAACCGCCAGCCTTCTGGTTAGCAGTCAAGTGTCTTAGGCACTATGCTACCAGAGTACAATAGTTTAATTTTTCTCTCTGAGAATATTGATGATAAAGTGTCTAACACAGTGCTGGAAGATGAGCCTCCGAGTTTGGAAACCACTGCACAATAGCAGCAAATAGAGTCACACATATCAATGATCATGAAAATGACACAAGAAGGGGCAACATTTTGCTCTGTTATACATAAGATTGCCAAGAGTCATAGCTGACTCAAAGGCAAGTAACAACAACTTGTGTTGCAACAGGAGAGCAGTTTAAGAAAGCCAGAGGATATATTGTCATATGAACAATGTGTGGAACAGTGGAGGTTTTCCAGACATGAGCCAGGCTGAGGTGCTCCACACCATACATAGTTCACCTTGCTCACATGGTCAATCATTGGCTGTCTGGCTTCTCAGCTTCACCCCCATGTGGCAAACCCTTTTGGGGCTAAAGCAGGCTGGACCCAGCTTTGACTGAATCATACATTGAGGATTATCTGAACTCATCAAAAAAGCTTTTTCTTCTTTCTGCAGAAATACTCTTCCAAGGCTAAATAGTATTTTATTTCTCATTTCATATTACCTCATAGAATTAATACCATTCCATGTGGAAAGGTCAGTCAAAAATTTGGCACCTACGTTTTCATTTGAATGGCCATTATTATCAGAAGAAAAGCATCATTCCTTTCCTTGGAAGCCTCTGCCTCCTTTCATTGCACATTCCACTCTATCACACATTTCCATGTTTTTATAGGCTCACGAAGCACTTTAGGTGCAATGATAAATAGATCCCTGTCGAAATGCATTCCTTTTTATTCACAACTTCTTCCATCCATTCACCTCCAAGAGTGCCTTTTGCCAGCTGATTAATTTTGTGATTTTTAGCACTATGGTGCAGTGCAAAGCTGCTCAAACCAATGATGGATTTATCTACACTCAAACTTTCCCTGACAGGCTATTGTTCAATTCTGACCACAATTATTATGTCAGAGTGATGAAAAGAAATCTGAATATGACAGCAATTTCCAACACCCACCTACAATAGCTACATTATCTGGCTGATTGTGAATCAGGGTCAAATAGGAGTTATTTCTATCACCCCATGAAAAGTTATTGGGAAAATTCTTCTTGGGAGCTGCGGGCACCTTTGTGTACTAATTCTGTTCTGCATAGAATAAAATTGATCAACTACAACTCAAAGATATGTCATAGCTATATCAAATTTCTGGACTCCATGGTCTTCACACAAACATATGGATCAAAGCTTAGGACGAGTACAAGAGTAAGACTTCCTGATCATTTTATACTGCCTTAACACCAGCCATAAGAGTGTCTGGGTGGTGCAAATGGTTAACGCACTCAACTGCTAACCAAAACGTTAGAGATTTGAATCTACCCAGAGGTGCCTTGGAAGAAAGGCCAGGTGATCTGCTTCTGAAAAATCAGCCACTGAAAACCCTGTGGAGTTCTACTCTGACACACATGAGGGTGCCATGAGTCATGGTCACCCTGAGTAGGGATCTCCATGAGCCAGAATTGACAGCACTGATTTTTTTTTTAAAAAAATCATCAGTCGTGATGTTAGTTTTACAGATCTTATAGTAAAGTCCATAGGATTTTATTCATAGAGTTCCTTTCAGTAGAAGTAATGATTCTGCCTCATGAAGATGACAGCATTTACAAAGTGAAGTTACTTTCATTTGGTTCTTCAGAGTGTGCAATTAGCTTTCATTCACAGGTGGCATAGTGCCTAAGGCATTTGACTGCTAACCAGAAGGCAGGAAGTTCAAACTCACCAGCCACTCCTAGGAAAGAAGACTGGGTGATCTACTTCCTTAGAGATACTCCCTAAGAAACCCAAGGA
>NW_006921626.1:4622952-4626985 GCF_000298275.1 Orycteropus afer afer | reverse complement strand
ATATATATATCAGACTCACGGCAACCCCATGTGTGTCTCTGTAGAACTGTGCTCCATAGGGTTTTTTATTATTATTATTATTATTCTATTATTCTATGTACGTACCACACTTTGTTTATCCATTCTTTGGTTGACAAATACTTTTATTATTATTATTTCTATTTTAAGAGTTTGTTTTACATTCAGCATTACGGGTTTTCAAAGTCTTTCTTTTGAGGCACCTCTGCATGGATCCGAACTTCTAACCTTTCTGTTAGTAACCAAGCGTGCTTACTGTTTGCACATCCAAGAAAGTGATACTAACTATAATATACACTCATATACATAGTGCAAAAATAGAGTCATCAACAACATTTATGGAAAAAATAGAAGGAGGGAGTGACAAGTTCTTAGTAGGAATTCTGGAAGGTTACACAAGGGAGGTGACATTTGAGCTTCACCTTGACTGCTGAGAAGGAGCTCTCTGGTGGTGTAGTGCCTAAGGCATTTGACTGCAAACCAGAAGGCTGGCAGTTCAAACCCACCAGCCACCCAGCAAAAGGAAGATGGGGCAATCTACTTCCATAAAGATTTATCACCTCTGAAAACCAAAGAGGGTCACCATGAGTCAGAATCAACTCCACGGCAGTGAGTTTGGTGTTTGTTTTTGACTGATGAGAAGGATTTCATGAAATAGAAGCAAGAAAGACACTCTGGGTACAGAGAATTGCATGAACATATCAAAGTCGTATTGAGTGTGGCTCTGCACAACCTGGGTAGTATAGTGTAGCTGAAAGTATAGTGCCTGAAGAGGAGGTACAGAAGGTTATGACAAATATAATTATTGAAAAGAAATACAAGAAAGTGTGTCCCACACTCTAGGTCAAAAGGACATTGTTTTAAGAAAGACATTTGAAAGGGAAAGAATCTACATGCTTTGTGGTTGAAAACGAGGAGGCAGAAGCAGGAAGCTGGCAGGCTGCTGGCTGGGCTCTGCCTCCCGCCTTGCCCTCCAGGTTGGCGCAGCAGGACCAGCCACACCTGGCACTCATTCCTGTGCAGCCTGCAGCCGCACCTCCAGGGCAGGCTGGTGTCTGAGCCACAGTGTCTTTAGGGGTCCCTGAGGCCCCCTCAATCAATAATCCCTGGGGTTTTTTTATGAGGGTTGGATTATGAGGATTTGAAGAGGGGACGATTAAGGAGTACTTCAAAGAGGAGCTCCAGCCACACCTGCAGCATTTATGAAGATCTATTAATAGAAAGCACACGATTTAGCAGTAATCCCTAATTCATAGAAAATGAATGATTTATGCCTTTCGGCTCAAGAGGCACTGATGACTTTGGTTCATGGGCTGCCTGGGGGCAGGGTGTGCAGACCCCACATCTGGCCAAGATTGACATCGGTCACTGAAGTTGTGTTGGACCCTTCAGGCCATATGAGTAAATGGAAAACAATCCTGCAGACTTGTAGTCAGTCCTTCCAGGACCCATTTTTTCCTCCTACAGTAGGATGTCAATGTATTTGATGCAGATAAAAGTCAGATTGGACACTGGCAATACCAGGTATATACCTGTTTTCCCTGACTTGCTGCCAAAGTGTCTGTCATTAGCTCCTCCTGTCTTCCTGTTCCCCACCTAGACCTTAGCTTTGTCATCTGGAGAATGGTGGCAGTCATACCAGTTAAGGTCAGAGTACCTTATGGGTGGCTTGGGAATTCTGGAATTGGTCTAAGTCTCAGTTGAATGGTTTATGGATGTGAATTGCTCATTGAAAGAGACATGGAGCAGACCCATTAATTAATGTCTTAGTTTGCCTGTGAGAGCCAAAAGCCAGCTGCCCCCTAGGGATACTTTTGCTGAATACACAAAAGGAGAGAAACATGTTTAAATCACAGAAGGAGTGATTCAGTTTCCACAAACTGGAAAAGAAAATTCCACAAATAGCGAGGATAGTTAAGTAATCTCTTGTCAGTCTTCAAGAGAGATGTGCAAGAGAAGGTAGGGGATTTGGATGTTCTCCTATTCAGCAGGAATTTGAGGATAGAGGATTGTTTAAGGCCCTTCCTTATTCACTGCTGTATGATAAACAGTGTACAAAAGACACAGAGATACATGCTCATCAATAATCCATTCATCTACTTAGAAATTAACAAGTGGTTTGGACATTTCTAATATTAAAAGGCTTGCATTCAGGAACTTCCAGTAAGATGGAGGAATAGGCAGACAAGTGACACAGACCCTCTTCAACTGTGGGGCCTGAGAGATCTTTTAACCAGAAGCCTTTAGTATGGAGATTGACACGTCCCATGCTGAGCCCTAATGCCTCCAGGTAGATTTTTTAACCAGAAGCCTTTAGTATGGAGATTGACACGTCCCATGCTGAGCCCTAATGCCTCTAGTATAGAGATTAAAATATCCCATGCCTCAGAGCCTTTATCAGAAATCTGCATGGCTCCAAAAAGCCTCTTGCCCACCTTTGAAGGCTTGACTGCTCTGATTTCACACGGAGTTTGCACACATCAAAGAGATCTGCCCAGCCCCGAAGAATCTCTCAATCACCTTTGAAACCGGGGGATTCCAACCCGCCCCCAACTTCCCAAACCCCTTCCTAAAAACCAATTATCTACTCCACCCTATATTCTTCTATAAATATGTTATAATGAAAGAGCACGGGGTCTTTTGCTCAACCCGTTGTGTGGGTGAGAGCAGGGACCCTAGTTCTGAACTAGCTAATAAACTTTCCTTGTTGCACTTGCATTATCACGTGTTGGCAAATTCCTTGCGCTGAACAACTCCTTCATAACCTGGGCACAACACAACAAAGAAAAGAAAAACCAATTGACAGAGATACAGAAGATAATCCTAGAGCTCTGAGCTTTGAAAGGAACTATACAGAAGTGGATTAGGCACCAACTAGTCAAAAAACCTGAACAAAACAGTGAGTACAGAGAACGGGGTCGGAGCTGTGGACTGTCAGCTACTCTGATGAGACCAATAGCCTGAATATTTCCAAGTGGTGTTGGGACCTGAGAATTGACGTAAAGATCAGTCCTGGACACCAAGGGCTGCAGGGACAACTGCTGTGGTGGCCTATGACTAAGAAGGGAAACAGCAAGGTGGGAGACAACCTGAGCTGTGGAGTTTCTGTTGTCCGGAGAGCACAGCCATTTTGATTGTTTACATGTGGCAGCCATTTTGGATATTTAAAGTGACCGAGGGTGCAGCCGTTTTGAATGTTTACAAGTGGCAGCCATTTTGATAGCATTTTCATTCAGATTCCAGGGACCTAAAAACAGGCTCAGTTTGCCAGTGTTGGCAAGGACATATGAGAGGCTGATAAAGGAAAGGAGACAGGTGGTGACTATGTAAGTGCTGTCAACTAGTGAATAGAGGAGCGCAGTACAGTACCCTGCCTGAGCTGATAACATACAAAGAAAACAAACATTGTGGGCAAGTCATTCTAACATATAATCTCCAATTAAATATAAACACAAAAACGTAACAATGCCTCAGAGACAACAGAGCATCATAGTCCACACAAAGAAGCAAGATAAAGCAGGAGAAACAAGGGACCAGGATATAGATCCAAAATACATTCCTGAGGAAGACACAGCATTGGAACTCCCTGATAAGGAGTTTAAAAGAGTTATATTTAGGTATCTTCAAAGGATTGAGAGACAGACCAACAAAAACACAGATGAAACCCTAGAAGAATTTTGGAAGAAAATATAGAAACAAAATGACAAAATAAATGAAAAATTAGAAACGACTCTAAATCTACATACAGAAATCCAGAAGATTGATACTAAATTGTCAGAAATAGATAACACATTAAAAGGGCAAAGGAGTAGAATTGGTGCAATGGAAGACAGAATTAATGAGATTGAAGATAAATACCTGAATACTTCTTTAGAAAAGGATCAGTCAGAAAAAAGATCAAAACAAAATGAAGAAAGCCTAAGGTTCAGGTGAGACACCATCGAAAGGAATAACCTAAGTGTCATTGGAATTCCAGAACAGGAAGAGAAAAATGAAACCACTGAGAAAATTGTCC
>NW_006921626.1:4608340-4617007 GCF_000298275.1 Orycteropus afer afer | reverse complement strand
TTTTTTTTTTTGTAAATCTAGGTTTCTATGAACTTGTCAAGGAGCCCTGGTGGTGCAATGGTTAAACACTAGGCTGCTGAAAGTCAACAGTATGAACCCCCCAGCAGTTCCACAAGAGAAAATATTTTGTGAAGATCTGCTTCCATAACAATTACAGCCAAGAAAATCCTATAGGAGAGTTCTATTTTGTTGTAAAGGGGCACTATGAGTCGGAATTGGCTCTATAGTACACAAAATCAAAAATATACTTTTCACTATTTTATGTAACACAGGCATGGTCATCTTTGTTTAACCTTGAGAGGTGGTAACATATACTATCAAGAGCATACACTTCAGAGCCAGATTGCCTGGGTTTGGATCACTAGCTGTATTGCGTCTTTGGGCAGATTATTTAACCTCTCTGTGGCTCAGTTTTCTCACTGGCAAAATGGAGATAGAATGGTACTCACCTGAAGAGTTGTCATTAGGGATTGATGAATTAATATATGTAAAGTACTTGTTGTTGTTATGTGCCGTCGAGTCGGCCCGACTCATAGGGACCCCTCCTTGGGTTTCCGAGGCAGTATCACTACGGAGTAGGATTGCCCAACCTTCCTTCTGAGGAGTGGCTGGTGGGTTTGAACCACCAGCCTTCTGGTTAGCAGTCAAGTGCTTTTAGCCACTATGCTACCAGAGCTCCTATGTAAAGTACTTAGAACCTTAGAATAGCAACTAGTACATGTAAATATAAATAAGAGTTATTCAGTTGTTGGCTTTTGCTATCTAGTGAAGCAAGTTTGCTCAGTCCTTCTGTAATTTATCTAGGATTTGCTACAGCAAGAATGAAATATCCATGCAGGTGTTCCAAGTAGTTTCTTAGTCATTGCTAATGTTCCGTATTGGATGCAGTTGTGGGACCTGGTGAGTTTCACTAATTGGGCATATTGAACTGCACTCTTTGCTTCTCCAAACACTGTCATCTTTTTTATATTTATGGCTTCACAATCCAAAATAACATCCCAGAAAACAGGAATCCATAATCATTCCTTCCTTCCCTCTCCCTATCCTCTGTTTCTTACATCCACATCCCATCCCTCCAAGCACATGCCTCTTCCTGGCCACAGACACTGAAGCATTTGACTGCTAACCAGAAGGTTGGTGGTTCAAACCCACTAGCTACTCCTTGGAAGGAAGACCAGGCAACCTACTTCTGTAGAGATACTACCTCGGAAACCCAAGGAGGGGTGGCTGGGAGTCAGATCTGACTCAGTGGTAATGAGTTTGGTTTTGTTTGGTTTTCCATGGAGGTCATAAGGAAAGTAGTAGGTCCTGGGTCCATGACATCTGTCTTTGGAGTAAATTTTAGCCATGAGGTCCAGGAGTTTTTTGTTTCCTTTTTGTGTGTGTTTCTTTTGTTCTCCTCAGGACTATAGTTTTTGCTTTAGGATGTATTCTATTTGGAGGACACTTTTTCTCCTTTAAAGGAGCTCTGGTGATGAAGTGCCTAAGGCATTTGACTGCTAACCAGAAGGTTGGCAGTTCAAACCCACCAGCCACTCCATGGAAGGAAGACTAGACAGCCTACTTCCGTAAAGATTTACCACTTCAGAAACCCAAAGGGGGTCTCTATGAGTTGGGATCAACTCAATGGCAGTGAGTTTGATTTTTTGGTTTATTCTGCCTTTGGAGGGCCATAATGTTTCAGTGGTAGAATTTTCATCTTCTGTGCAAGAGAATGGGGTTTATTCTTGGCCAATGCATTTCATGCACAGATACCATTCATCTGTCAGTGGAGCTGTGTATTGCTATGATGCTGAACAGGTTTCAATGGTGCTCCCATAGTCAGATGGACTAGGAAGAAAGGTCTGCTGATCTACTTCTTAAAATCAACCAATGAAAACTCTATGGATGACAAAAGTCTGACCTGCAACTGATAATGAGAAGTCATAGGAACAAGCAGTGTTTCATTTCATTGTGTGTGGGGTAGCCATTAGTTGGGGGCCTACTCAACAGTAGCTAATAATAACAATATTCCTCCATTTATTGAGTGGACTGGAGGGATAAGGGAAAAGTGTACTGTATGTGTGTAGCTACAGGAAATTAAGAGGACTCTTATTTGTTTGCTTTTCTAAGCTATCCTTTGGCAAATACCTCATCTCAGGATTTCTGGCATTAATGAGATAATGAAGAGTACTGAATTGCCTGCTAAAAGGCAAGCCTCAGGAAAACCGTCATAGCATCATAGTCAGCAAAACTGATAAGATTAAACCATCTGTAACCCAGTAAACTGCTGCAAAGTATCATCACCTAGTAAAAGGCTGCAGTGACAGGGAATTGCCATAAATTCAAGCTAAATTGTGAAGGGGAATGGAATAAGGATATCACTGCTTATGTCAGATAGATCTTGGCTGAAAGCAGAGTCTAACTACTAGAAAGATGTTTACCAGTATTTTATTGACTACACAAAGGCATCCAACTGCGTGGATCATAACAAATTATGTATAACATTGCAAAGAATGGAAATTCCAGAACACTTCATTTTGAATGAACTTGTACACACACCAGGTGGCAGTCATTTGAGCAGAACAAGGAAATACTGTATGGTTTAAAATTAGGAAAGGTGTGTATCAGGATTATATTGTATCCTTTCACCATACTTATTTAATCTCTATGCTGAGCAAGTTATCCTAGAGGCTGGTCAATATGAAGAAGAACACAGTATCAGGATTGGGAAAAGACTCATTAGCAGCGTGCTATATATGTAGGTGACAAAATTTTGCTTTGCTGAAAGTGAAGAGAACTTGAAGCACTTACTGATAAAGATCAAAGGCTATAGCTCTGAGTAAGGATTACTCGCCAACATAAGGAAAACAAAAATCCTCAAAATTGGACCAATAAGTAACATCACAATAAACGGAGAAAAGATTGAAGTTGTCAAGGATTTCATTTTACTTGGATCAACAATCAATGTCCATGGAAGCAATAGTCAAGAAATCAAATGATATATTGCATTGGGCAGACCTGCTGCAAAAGGTCTCTTTAAAGTAAAGTGTTCAAAAGGAAAGATGTCACCTTGAGGACTAAGGTGCATCTGACCCAAGCCACAGTATTTTTAATCACATCAAATGCTTGTAAAAACTGAACAGTGAATAAGGAAGACTGAAGAAGAATTAATGCTGTTGAATTATGGTGTTGGCAAAGAATACTGAATATACCACAGATTGCCAGAAGAATGAACAAATCTGTTTTAGAAGAAATACAGCCAGAATGCTTCTTAGAAGCAAGCATGACAAAATTTGTCTGGGGTACTTTGGATGTGTTTTCAGGAGGTGCTAGTCCCTGGACAGGGACATAATTGTTGATGAAGTAGAGGGTCAGTGAAAAAGAGGAAGACCCTCAATGAGATGGACTGACAGAGTAGATGCAGCAATGAACTAAACAAATAGTCAGATAGATTGTGAGGATGATGGAGGATTAGGCAGTGTTTTGTTCTGTTGTACATAGGATTGGATTGCTATGAGTTGGAACTGACTCAACAGCACCTAACAACACCAACCCTGTAAACAAACCACATGGGAAACACCAGAAATATGTTGTGGTTTTGGTCCAAGAAATGTTAACTTCAGTACTCTGTGTGTTGAACAAATTGAGTTATGTGGAAGAGGACCAAGTCAGAAAGCAAACCAAGGGGCTGTTTTCCTGTTTAACAATCTACAGCCTGGGGTTAGCTTTTATAATGTGGCGGAAAAAGCTCACAGGAAAGGAGACTCCAAAAATAGTACTTGCTGAGATCACTCTTTCTTACACTCTCTCTCTCTCTTCCCTTTCCTTCCTTTGCCTTCCACTGAGTTCCCCACACCCGATTACAGGCCTAAGGCTAAATTCCCCAGCTGGCCCTAATCCAGGCAGATATTTTTTTACAGGGTAATTCTACACTCTGAGCCCTTATTACTCTCTATTGCCCATCATTCTGAATAATGTGCCAAAATGAGATAAAAGGAGGCAAGCCTTTATCTATTTTGTGTTTATTTGCTTGCTGATAAAGGAGGTCATGTTGTCTCATAAGGAGATTGTGTGAGGATATTGGTGGAGCAGCAGTACAACCTGTACTCAAGTCCTGTTTGTCCTCCTTGTTAAAAATGCAATGAGGGGAAGCCACTGAGCCTTGGATTACTACAAAAGAGATATCTTTCCAGTCTGGCCTACTAAACAGGATCTTTGTGAAAATTAAAAGATCAGCAAACCCAGTTGGTATCAAATTTATTCTAATTCCCGGTGACCCTATGTATGTCAGAGGAGAAGGTGTTCCATAGGGTTTTCACGGCTGTCATCTTTTGGAAGCAGATTGCCAGGCCTTCCTTCTGAAGCACCTCTGGATGGGTTTGAACCATAAGTCTTACTTAGCAGCCAGGGGCTTGGCTATTTGTTCTTGATAATAAGAGATAATGCTTGCGTAAACACTTTTCATAAATTGGTAAGAGTTGTCCCATTAACTATATGAACCATTGCTAACTAAGTCTTCTGGGGTAAGCCAGTTCTAAAAAGGAATTTAAATCACATGCATTTGTACCCAAATACCTTTACACAAGAAAATAACTGGGGCTGAGGGCTGGTTAAAACCAACAAAAAAAAAATGCTGATTTACCTAGTATTGACAGAATGAGAAAAATAATAATACATTTATTTTCTGTGAATTTTAATTCATTCTCCTAAGCATTGGTATTTACTGAACTAGGTAATGTATTGTTACCTAGTTCAGTAAATATCTGATTTGAATTCAAGATATGTCTCACCTTAAATTCTAAGTATTTCGTGTATGCTGTGCATAGCTTTTTCAATATTTTCATTTTATCCTTACACTTTAAATATGTAGCCTGTAAGCAAAACTGTTGTTTTCCTTATCTAGTCTAAAATCTTAGCTTTTCATTTGAGGCATTTATTCCATATATATTTAATATGATTAGTGGCTTATTTGAGTTCATATATACCATCATACTATTTATTTTCTGCTCCAACTATCTGTTTCACATTCCTTTTTCTCTCCTTTCTTGCTTTATTTAATATAAATTGGATTACTTTTTATTACTTCAGTTCTTCATTTTAACAGACAATAAACAACTTATAAACAAAGATTACAAGACAATGAAGAAAATTAACATCATGAAAGAGAAAACCAAACAGAACAACAGGAGAAAGAGAGATAATCCAGTTAAAAGAAATTAGTTTATCAAAGATCTGAGAAGGCTGTGAATCCATTAAACAAGATTGTTGTTGTTTTTATGTGCCATCAAGTCGAACCATTCATAGTGACCCCTTCTTGGGTTTCTGAGGCACTATCACTATGGAAGTAGATTGCCCAATCTTCCTTCCAAGGAGTGGCTGGTGGGTTTGAACCGCCAGCCTTCTGGTTAACAGTCAAATGCCTTAGACAACACACCACCGATAATTGAAATTAGACATGATTACTATAATTTTTAAATGATTACCTGATGGCAGTGGCATAGTGCCTAAGGTATTTGACTGATAACCAGAAGGCTGGCGGTTCACCCACCAGCCACTCCTCAGAAGGAAGGTTGGGCAATATACTTCCGTAGTGATATCCCCTCAGAAACCCAAGGAGGGGTCGCTATGAGTCGGAGTTGACTCGAGGGCAGTGAGTTTTGATTTTACCTGATTAAGTTTAAATTAAAAAAATATATATCCATAGAAAGTGAAGAGAGAAGACATGGAGGATCAATTCAAGGTGCAGAAATTATCAAAGAAACAATAGATGCACTTTTAAACTCCTGATACAATAACTAACTATCATGGGCTGCTGTCTGCCTCTCCCCAAATCAACAATGGAAAAACTATAGAAATCCAAAGGAATCATGGCTCTCAGGAAACTTAAAACAAACAAAGAAACAAATGAGAAAACTCTGATGATAAACAAAGCCTATCTAAATTTGGTGTTTGTGGTATGGAGGAGTTGGTGGCTACTACTTGGGTTGGGGAGTTGCAGATGGCAGCTGTGAGAAGCTAATTTTCAGAGGGGCTTTTAAGTTCTTCTCTTATGTTATCCCTATAACTTGGGATAATCACTGAATGCCTCATGGCTATAAAAATGGGCAATAACTGTTCTGGCTATTTGTCAAGCTCGTATCCAGATGATGTAAAATCTCTGCTGGATGATAAGCTGATGAAAAGCAGGTGATGCCTGACTATCCATCCTTGCACATTTACTTCTTTACTTTACTTTTGCACATTTACTTTTACCATCCTTCTTTATTTGCCTTTACTTTTCATAAATTATAAAATCACTCGATGAAAGACTAAAGGTACATCCATGAACAGAAGATTTACCTGGTGGAATACAAGCAAATGGAGGTAGTTTATGAAAGTTTTATTGTGGCAAGGGCTCCCCAAAGTGGATCTCATCACTTCTTCTCTCTTTAACTTACAGAAAGGACTCACCAACAAAACCTTTGATCCTTCCCTGAAGCACACTACATGATTGGATGAAGACATACTCTGAGAAACATGAGCTTGTGGACCAATATATTTACTTGCCTGGGAAATACCAACCAAACCCAAACCCTCTGCCTTGACTCAATTCTGTCTTGCATAGCAGCAACCTTATAGGACAGAGTCAAACTGCCCTAAAGTGTTCCCAAACCTGTAAATCTTTGCCTTATCTTTCTCCCATGGAGCATCTGGTGAATCTGAATTGTCAATATTTTGGTCAGCAGCACAATCCTTTAACCACCGAGCCATCAGAGCACTCTGCCCAAGGAATAGACCTTTTAAAATAAAAACAACCAACCAAAGAACATATAACTCCTAAGACAGGATAATTGGAGTTGACAAACCAATAATGCAAAATAAATATAATAAAATATCCTAAAAGATAAAGTAGGATATGAGTAATATCAGTTATGAACAAGAGGTCATAAAAAGGAAAAATGCAAAGTATAAAAAAATATAATGGGGAAAAAAGGAATCCAAAAATGGGCTTAAAAACAGATTAGAAAAAGAATTAGGATTAATAAAATGTTGGAATTATCAGATTGAAAAACTCTATCAAAAAGCAATAAGAAAGAAAGGGATATTGCTGTTGTTGTTAGGTGTTGTCGAGTCATCTCCAACTCCTAGGCCACCCTATATACAGCAGAACAAAACACTGCCCTGTTCTGTGTCAGCCTCACAATCCTTGCTATACCTGAGCCCATCGTTGTAGACACTGTGTCAATCCATCTTGTTGAGAGCCTTTCCCCCTTTCATTGACCCTGCACTTTACCAAGCACAATATCCCTTTCCTGAGAATGGTCCCTTCTGACAATATGAGCAAAGTAGGTGAGATGAACTCTGACCATTCTCACTTCTAAGGAGCATTCCAGTTGCACTTTTTCCAGGACAGATTCATTAGTTCTTTTAGCAGTCCATGGTACTTTCAGTATTCTTCATCAGCACCACAACTCAAAAGCATCAACTCTTCTTCGGTCTTCCTTGTTCACTGCCCAGCTCTCACATGCATATGAGCTGATTGAAAATATCATGGCTAGGGTTAGGCGCACCTTCATCTTCAAGGAGATATCTTTGCTCTTCAGCATTTGAAAAAGGTTTTTTGCAGCAGATTTCCCCAATGCAATATGTCATCTGATGTCTTGACTGCTGCTTCCATTGGTGTGAATTATAGAACCAAGTAATGTGAAATCTTTGACAGCTTCAATCTTTTCTCCATTTATCATGATGCTATTTATTGTTCCAGTTGTGAGGATTTTTGTTTCCTTTATATTGAGATGTAATCCACACTGCAGACTGTAGTCTTCAATCTTCATCAGTAAGTGCTTCAAGTCATCCTCACTTTCAGCAAGCAAAGTTGTGTTGTCTGCATATGACAGGTTGTTGATGAGTCTTCCTCCAATCCTGATGCTGCATTCTTTTTCATATAGTTCACCTTCTTGGATTATTTGCTCAGCATACAGATTGAATAAGTATGGGGAAAGAATACAATGCTGATGCACACTCTTTTTGATTTTAAGCTGTGCAGTATTCCCTTGTTCTATTCCAACTCACAACAACTCCCATAGGGTTTCCAAGGCTATAAATCTTTACAGGAGCAGATAGTCCCTCTCCAGCTAGTGGGTTTGAACCACAGAGCTTCTGGTTATCAGCCAAATGCTTTAGCCAAATGCTACACCAGCAGAGCTCCTTGGAGGGTGGATTACTTCCTATAAATTCAGCATTTTGGCTTAAAGTTATCTCCTAAAGAGGGCATAGAGATTGTCAGTTAATCCCATGAATCAAGTTAAGAGGAAGTAATTTATGTCTGTTTCAATTATAGCTCAAAACATTCTAAAATTTCTAAAAGCTTGTAATGGTTCCTAAGACTTCTCCTTAGAGAATTTGACTTGTTTTTGATTCTCAGGAAAAGTGTGTTGCTGCAAGATAGCTACAGCCAAGTATTGATTTGGGTGAAGGGAAGGACAATGTACCAAAAGCGAGTGATCAACATGGTGGCAGTGATCAACATGGAAGACATAGAGTGGCACATGGTAGGTACAGACAAACAAACAAACAAACAAATAAATAAGGGTATGTTGACTTCTTTTTATTTTTATTTTTATTTTTTTTTTAAATTTTATTTTGATTTGGGTGAAGATTTACAGAGTAAATTCACTTTTCATACAGCAGTTCACATATACTTTG
>NW_006921626.1:4561003-4589229 GCF_000298275.1 Orycteropus afer afer | reverse complement strand
AATTAAAAAAAAAAAAATTCAAGCAGGCACAGGGAAAAGAAAAATTGCTGAAAACTAGAACCAGTAGGCGAAGATTAAGAATATTAATAAAAAGGACAAAAGTATTAATAATATTAGTTGTTTTAAAACAGACAAATACAAGCAAACTAATCACCAGAAAAAAAAAAAAAAGCGAAAAAGAAAAAAATAAAAATAAAAAAGAGAGAAAAAAAAAAATCAGTAGAGGACAGGGCAGAGCACCCAGACTCCGTCTGAGCAACCAGACTTTGATGGAGTTCCTGTGGCCCCAAAAGGTAAGTGGGTGTGGGGGATGCCCACACCTCAGTTCACCAAGCAGGTGTGGGGTATAAGAGTAACAAGAGGAGTGTTGTACCTTTTCAGTCTTGCAGGTCCTGAGTGTCCTTGGGGTTGCTGGAAAGCAGAACGTGTTCTCAAGCCCCAGGAATCTGCAAGAGCGCTGTCTCTTTAAATATCCAAAATTGTCAAGCCACTTTTAAACCTTCACAATGGCAGCGCTCTCCAGACGGGCAAAAGTCCACAGCTCAACCTGCCTTTCTCTTCACTTTCTCCATTCATTCCCCAGAAACCATGCTCAGTCCTCCGTCCCTGAAGTCCCTGGCTAGCAGTGCTGATATTTTGGTTAATTCTTAGGTCCTACCACCACTTGGGTATCTCCAAGCTGTCTGTGCTGTCAGGGTCGCTCAAGATCGCTGCCAGACCACAGGTCCGTATGTCGCCTTTTTTGGTATTTTCACGCAAATTCTTCTGCTAGTTGAGATTTAGTCCACTTCTGTATCATTTCCTTCAGGTCTCAGGTGTCCAAGATTATCTTCTGTGTCTGTGTTAATTGGTTTCCCTTTTCTTTGTTGAAGAGGGTCTGTGCAGTCTTTCTGCCTAGTCCACCATCTTCTTGCCCCTATTTTTAATTTGATGATCTTTATAATTTTACGTTTTACATGTAGGTCTTAGATTCATCTTGAGTTAGTTTTTGTATATGGTGAGAGATATGGACTCTTTCATTTTTCTGCAAATGGAACAGCAAATGTTGTTTGCTATTTGCTATTCTGCAAATAGCACTATTTGTTAAAGAGACTCTCTCTTCCTCATTTAATGGGTTCCATCCCTTGTCAAAGATCAGCTGTCCATGGGTGGATGGGTTTACTTCTAGGTTCTCAACTCTGTTCCATTGGTCTATGTGTCCATCAAAGTACCAGTATCAAATTCTTCTTTAGAAGGGCTCTACTCACCTGGGATCTCTTCTCTTTCTACATAAAGTTGGTGATTAGTTTTTTTTTTTTTTTCAAATCTTTAAAGAATGATGATGGAATCTGGATCAGGATTGCATTATATCTGTAGATCATTTTTAGTAATATTGGCATTTTTACGGTGTTCAGTCTTCCTATCCATGAGCATTGTATATTCCATTTATATGTCTCTTTTGGTTTCTTGTAGTATTGTTTTGTAGTTTGCTTTGTATAGATCTTTTGTGTCTTTAGTTAGATTTATTCCTAAATTCTACATTTTTTGGGTTGCAATTTTATTTTATTTTTATTTATTTTATTTTATTTGCCCCTCTGGTGCTCCATGATCAATTGCTCAAGGGATACATCTCTATAGATGTGGGTGGGTGCATCACCCTGGGTTGAGTGGTCTGAGTGTATATCTTATTTAGTATTGGGCTGAGAGCCAGCCCCTGGGAGTGAGTTTTATTCCAGGCCCAAAGTGTATGCCATGGCCATAGCTTTTGGGGTACCACTAGACTCCATCCGACAAGTAATTCTGGTTGTGTTACATGTTTTTCCTCCCACTTTATCCAGAATCTCTAGGTTTGATTTTTCCCTGAGTGCTTGGCATTGGTAGTCGGGCATCATCTAGTTCTTCTGGTCTCATGATCCATCATATCCTAGGACTGATTGCTTCCAAATGTCCTTGGTTTTGTTTTGTTTTGTTTTTTGCACTCTTCATTTCTGACAATAGGAGGCCATTAGCTGAATCTTAGATGGCTGCTTGAAAGCTTTGATGACCCCAGTCGCTACTCACCAACATAGGTTGTGGAACAAGATTTTTATGTATTTTATTGTGCCCATTGAGTCAATGTCCCACAATAGTGTGGTCCTGAGTCAGTAGATCCATTGAATCTCTTCCACAGTGTCTGGCTGTCTGTGAGAGATTGCTCTATGACTGTCTTCTGTTGTTTCTGTAAGGATTGTGGGTATGTTGCATCACTGGTATCTGTGCAAAATTGGCCTCAGCCAAATCTATCTTTCGTCTAGAGTATAATCCTATTCACTGACCCTCATCTGATCTTCTCAGATGTTTTTGTGTTTATCTGTAGCCTCGTGTTTGGTGTAAATGGTAATGTAGTATTGTGGATATACTGGTACTACCATCTGCCATTTATACCTTATGTGCACAATTCAGTGTCCTCCCTTCTCCTAATGTTACCATGGTGGTCACACACTCTTTCTATACCATCCCTCCCCTTACCCATGTCAGCGTGTGGCCCCCAATGAGCCTGAAATTAATCCCTTCCCTTCCCTCCCCACCCCAGTAACCTACAAAGTGAGTCCCCTTCCTTAAGCAAACCCTTCTTTGTCTTTTTATAGTAATGGGCTCATACTATATTTACCTTTCTGCAATTGACTTATTTCACTGGGCATAATGTCCTCCAGGTTCATCCATATTGTGAGATAATTCACATATCCTTCATTGTTCTTCAAAGTAGCATAATATTCCATTATGTGAATGTACCATAATTTGGTTATCCATTCATTTGTTGATGGGCATTTAGGTTGTTTCCATCTCTTTGCTATAGTGAATTGTGCTGCGATGAACGTAGGTGTGCATAAGTCTGTTCATGTCCTGCCTCTCACCTCTTTAGGATATATTCCTAGTAATGGAGTTGCTGGGTCAAATAGTATTTCTATTTTCAGTTTTTTAAGGAAACACCATACCACTTTTCACAGTGGTTGTACCATTTTGCAGTCCCATCAGCAGTGCATGAGAGTTCCAATCTCTCTGTAACCTCACCAACATTTGTTATTTTCCATCCTGTTGAACTTTGCTATTATTGCTGGGGTGAGATGATATCTCATCGTTGTTTTGACTTACATCTCTGTAATGAGTAAAGATCATGAGCAATTGCTCATGAGTGTTTTGACTGCCAGCATACCATCTTTAGTAAAGTATCTGTTCAATACTCTTATCCATTTTTTAATTGGATTATCTTTTTGGTGATGAGTTATTGAAGTTTTCTATAGATTTTGGAGATAAGTCCTTTGTCAGATATGTAATAGCCAAATATTTTCTCCCAATCTGTAGGTTCTCCTTTTACCTTTTTGACTAAGTCTTTCACTGCACACAAGAATTTAATTTTTAAAAGGTCCCAGTCATCTAGGTTCTCTTCCACTGCCTGTGTATTTTGGGTTATAATTGATAGTCTATTTATGCCATAGATTAGAGCCCCTATTTTATCTTTGATGAACATTATAGTTTTGGGTTTTACATTTAAGTCTTTGAATCAACTTGAGTTTTTTTTGTGTGTGTATGTGTGTGTATGGGGTGAGGTATGGGTCTTGTTTCATTTTTCTGCAAGTAGATATCCAGTTTTGCTAGCACCATTTGTTAAAGAAGGTATCTATTTCCATTCAATGGGTTTTGGACCTTTTTCAAAGATCAGCTGTCTGTAGATGGATAGGTCTATTTCTGGGCTTTCAATTCTGTTCCATTGGTCTATCTGTCTATCATTGTACCAGTCCATGCTGTTTTGACTACTGTGGCTGTATAATAGGTTTTAAGATCTGGCAGTGTGAGAACTCCCACTTCATTCTTCTTCTTCAGTAGTATTTTGCTTATCCAAGGTCTCTTTCCTTTACATATGAAGTTGTTGTTGTTGTTGTTATTTGCCATCGAGTTGGCCCCGACTCCTAGCGACCCCTCCTTGGGTTTCTGAGGCAGTTATCACTATGGAAGTAGGATTGCCCAACCTTCCTTCTGAGGAGTGGCTGGTGGGTTTGAACCGCCAGCCTCCTGGTTAGCAGTCAAATGCCTTAGGCACTATGCTACCAGAGCTCCTATGAAGTTAGTAACTGGTTTTTCCATGTCCTTGAAACCTTTTGCTGGTATCTGGATTGGGATTGCATTAAATGTGTAAATTGCTTTAGGTAGTATTGACATTTTCACAATATCCAGTCTACTTGTCCATGAACAAGGCAGGTTCTTCCATTTATGTAGAGCCCTTGTTGTCTCCTGTAGTAGTAGTGTCTCTTGGAAGATTTATTCCTAGATATTTTATCTTTTTAGTAGGTATTGTAAATGGTATTGTTTCCCTTATTTCTTTTTCAGATGTCTCTTTGCTGGTGTAGAGGAATCCAACTGATTTTTGTATGTTGACCTTGTATCCCGCCATTTTGCTGAACCTTTCAATTAGTTCCAGTAGTTTTTTTTATTGAGTGCCTTGGGTTTTCTATGTACAGGATCATATCATCCACAGATAGAGATAGTTTTAGTTCCTCTTTACCAATTTGTATGCCTTTTATTTCTCTTTCTTGCCTTACTGCCCTGGCCAGGACTTCCAATACAATGTTAAATAGAAGTGGTGGTAGAGGGCATCACTGTCTGGTTCCCATTCATAAGGGGAATGCTTTGAGTCTTTCTCCATTAACAATGATGTTGGCCATTGGCTTTGCATATATGCCTTTTATTATGTTGAAGAATTTCCCTTCAATCCCTATTTTGCTGAGAGTTCTGAACAGGAATAGATGTTGTATTTTATCAAATGCCTTTTCTGCGTCGATTGATATAGTCATATGGTTCTTTTGTTTTGTTTATGTGGTAGATTACAGTGATTGCTTTTCTGATGTTGAACCATTCTTGCATACCAGGTATGAATCTCACTTGGTCAGGATGTGTTATTTTTTTGATATGATGTTGGATTCTGTTGGCTAGGATTTTGTTGAAGATTTTTGCATCTATATTCTTGAGGGATATTGGTCTGTAGTTTTCCTTTTTAGTGGTGTCTTTCCCTGGTATTTGTATTATGCTTGCTTCATAAAATGAGTTTGGGAGTATTCCATCTTTTTCTATGTTCTGGAATAGCTTGAGTAGTATAGGTGTCAACTCTTCCCTGAATATTTGGTAAAATTCTCCAGTGAAACCATCAGGGCCAAGACTTTTCCTTGTGGGAGTTTTTGTTTTGTTTTGTTTTTTAAAAAACTTGTTCAATTTCTTCTTTTGTTATGGATCTGTTCATGTATTCTATCTCTGAGTGGGATAGTTTAGGTAAGTCTTGTGATTCCAGAAACTTGTTAATCTCTTCTAGGTTCTCAAATCTCTAGGAGTACAGTTTTTCATAATATTTTGTCAGTATCTTTTTTATTTCAGTTGGTTCTGTTGTGATGACACCGTTTTCATTTACTATTCTTGTAATTTGCATCTTCTCTTTCTTTTTTTTGTTAGATTTGCAATGGTTTGTCAATTTTGTTAATCTTTTTGAAGAACAGTTTTTGTTTTGTTGATTTTCTCTTTTTTTTCTGTTTCACTTATTTCTGCTCTGATTTTTATTATTTCATTACTTCTAGATACTGTAGGATTCTTTTTTTGTTCTTTTTCTAATTGTTGGAGTTGTTGAGTTAGAGTGTTAATTTTGTTTCTTTCCTCTTTTTTGATGTATGCATTTATTGCTGTAAACTGACCTCTGCGTACTGCTTCTGCTGTGTCCCATAGGTTTTGGTATGATGTATCTTCATTCTTATTTGTTTCTAGGAATTTTTTTACCTCACTTTTTATTTTTTCTATCACCCAGTAGTTTTTGAGCAGTGTATTGTTCAACTTCCATGTTTGATGTTTTTTCCTTGATCTTCCTATTATTAATTTCTAGTTTTATAACAGGAGCTCTGGTAGCATAGTACCTAAGATATTTACTGCTAAACAGAAGAATAATGGTACAAACTCACCAGCCACTCCTTGGAAGGAAGGTTGGGCAATCTACTTCTGCAGTGATACCACCTCGGAAACCCAAGGAGGGATCTCTATGAGTCGGGTCTGACTCGACAGCACTTAACAACAATAACAGTTTTATAGCATTGTAGTCCAAGAAGATGCTTTGTTGTATTTCAATGTTTTTTAATTTATTGAGGCTTGTTTTATATCCTAACATATGATCTATTCTGAAGAAGGATCTACATGCACTGGAGAAGACTGCGAATTGTACTTTTGTTGGCTTGAATGTTCTGTATATTTCTATGTGGTCGAGTTGGTTTGATTGTGTTGTTGAGTTCTCTGTATTTTTGCTGAGCTTTTTTCTAGTTTGATCTGTCCCTCCTTGAAAGTGGTGTATTAAAGTCTCCTACTACTATTGTAGATTGTCTGTTTTCCTTTAATTCAATTAACACTTGCTTCACATATTTTGGAGCACTTTCATTGGGTGCATAGATATTTATTATCATAATGTATCAATTGACCCTTTCAGTGACATAGAGTGTCCTTCTTTGTTTCTTATGTTGTTTTTCACCTTAAAGTCTATGTTATCAGAAATTACTATTGTCACTTCTGCTCTTTTTGGGTTACTGTTGGCTTGATATAATTTTTTCCTTCCTTTAACTCTTAATTTGTTTTTATCTTTGTGTCTAAGGTGGGTCTCTTGCAGGCAGCATGTCAATGGTTTTTTTTTTTTTTTTTTCTTATCCAGTCTGCCACTCTCTTTCTCTTGATTGGTGCATTTAGTCCATTCACATTGAGTGTAATTAGTGATAGGTATGTGTTGATTGCTGTCATTCTATCTTTTTTTTTTTTTTTTTGTCAAAGTTGTTGGAGTTTCCTTGGTCCATATACTTTTCTGTTCTGAGTTCATTTTGTTGTCAAGTGTTTCTTCTCTTTTCTTCTTTATTGTTGGTTTTGTGCTTACTAAACCTGTATGTTTTCCTTCCTTCTGTATTTTCTTAGAAGGATTGTGTTTACTGTGATTACCTTGGAGTGAATTCTTGTCTCTATATTTTCAGAACAGTCTTCTCTGTGAGGACATTGTCCTGTTTTCCTCTCTATTTGGAAGTTTGTATCTAGAACTTTTATTCTCCCTATTTGGTTAGTTGCAGTTGTCATGTGCAGATTGACTTCCTTGATTTTTAGTGTACAATGTTTTATAGTCTTATTTTGAGTTTTTATTTCTGATTAGGTTTTAGTGTTGATGTCATGTGTCCTGAATTTGTTGTTCTCTGTTGTAGATTCTCTGTTAGAAGGACTTCCTTAAGAATTTATTGTAGGGTTGGTGCGGTATTCACAAAATCCCTTAATTTCTGTTTGTCTGAGAATGTCTTGATTTTCCCTCATATTTGATGGACAATTTGGCTGGATATAGGATTCATGGTTGGAAGTTCTTTTCCTTCAGTGTTTATATATGCTGTTCCATTGCCTTCTTGCTTGCATAGATCCTGCTGAGTAATCAGAGCTCAGCCTAATTGGTTGATTATTATAAGTAATATTTCTTTTGTGTTAGGCAGCTCACAAGATTCTTTCTTTGTCTTTGGTTTTGGAGAGTTTGATTATGATATGCCTTGGTGTTTTTATTTTGGGATCTATCCTGTATGAGGTTCTTTGAGTTTCTTGGACAAATATATTTTCTTTCTTCATGATATGGGGGAAGTTTTCTGTTAGTAAATCTTCCACAGTTTCTCAGTGTTATTTATTATTTTTTTTTTTTGCCTCTTCATTCATGTTCTGGAATTCCAATAAGGCATTTGTTGTTTCTTTTCATGTCGTCCCATGTAACACTTAGGTTCTCTTCATTTTTCTTAAATCTTCATTCTGATTTTTCTTAATATAGGCTGGTTTCCAGGGATTTATCTTCTAGTTGGGAAATTCTTTCTTCAGCTAGTTCTAGCCTATTCTTTTGTGCCTCCACTGTGTTGTGTAATTCTGCAATTTTGGTATTCATATTCTGGATTTCTAACTACTGTTTTTGTATGAGTTCTCATTGTGCATTTATCTTGTTATTTTGTTCTTGAATGGTTTTCCTGAGTTCTTCCAGGGTACTGTCTGTGTTCTCCTTGATTATGCTTGGGGTTTCCTCAAGCTCTTGTAGAGTTCTATAAACATACTTTCTAAATTCCTTCTCAGCTAATTCTATTGGCTTCTCTTCCACCATGTTTAATGAGACATTTGTTTGGTATTTTACTTTTATTGTCTTATCCTATTTTTTGTTTGATTTGAGGTTGCCTATTGTTTCCTAGACATTTTGAAGTTGTCTTTAGCTGATAGTTATGTATTGATTTGTTTTGTCTTGGTTTTATAATTTAATATTTTTGGAAACGTGGAGCTGGTGTATTTTATTTTTGGTTATTAATTCAGGTGTGCTGGGTTGCTCTGCAGTTTCCTTTGTGATGATGGAATCATTGTGTGGAATGTGGATGCAGGTCTCTGTGGTGAAGGGAGTTTAGGATTTGAGCTGGCAGGTGTTAAGGTGGCTTAATGTAGTTTTTCTATTTGATGAGGCAGAGGAGAGTTTGGGAAAGGAGGAAGAAATGAGACTAAGAAAAAATGCTCCCAGGATCCAGGAGTCATTTCCAGGGCTTTGTTTGGTTTGCTATTGATGACATTATACTGTTACTCACAAGCCCGCAGCTCAAGTTTGGGAAAGAATCCAATTGTTAGGGGGCTGCCACTTTCTGCCAGGTTTAGACAGCCACAAAAACCCTATTCTCCAGGCCTCTCTGTGCCAAAAAGCTGACCTAGGATAGCTGCTCTGATCTGTGATGGGAGTTTGTCCCAGGGCCTTCCCATTTGTGTCATGATTCCCCTCTCTTCTCCCAATTCAGCAGTACCTGGAGCCAGAAGGGTCTCTGCTCACTCCCAATGGTCCCAAGTTTACTGATAAAAGTGAGTGGTGAAGGTAGATCCATGGAGTGCCCACAAGTCCTCTGGTACATTCTCTCTCTGCCCCAGGGAGCCCTCCAATGTTCCGTCTCACTGGCCGGTCGGCACTCCGTAGGGCAGGTTCTTCTTTTTTTTTTCTTTCCAAGTAATTGCACTGCCCCTTTCTCCTTTCTAATCCTGCTTCCCTGAGTTTGGCATACTCTGACTTAATGGGTTGTTCAGAGTGCAAGAATCCCTGCTTCAAACTGCTGCTCCTAATTTTTCAGGCACTAAGATGTTAGAGGGAACTAACATGTGCTTCAGGAAAGACACCATCACCCCCCCCACACACACACACACACAAACTGCTATTGTTTTAGAAACTTTATAATTTTATTCTATTTTATTTAGATGAGAAGTTTTATAAATCTCCTTTGAAGTTACCCTATAATTTATTGTTATCTTTCTAAGTTTAAAGTAATCCATACTGTCTTGATATCATCTTGACTTCCTCTCCATTTGGAAGTTCTGTACCTACTTCATTTAATTCCTCTTTCTGCTTTGTAAATATCATCATTTACAAATTGACATCTATGGTTTCTTATTTTCTATTGTATAGATTTATTTTATTTTTGATATTTTTATATCTGGGTTGATTTTTGGTTGATGTTGTCATGAATCTTAACCTCCTGTGTTGTCCACATTATTGGTTCTCTGTCTGAAGGACTCCATTCAGGACTATAAAGTTGTAAGATTGATCTGGTTTTCACAAATTTCCTTGATTTCTGTTCATCTGGGAATGTTTTGATTTTGAAATTATATTTGAAGGAAAATATATAGATATATAATTCTTGGTTAGCAATTTTTTTTTTCTTCCAGAGTTTTAAACATGTCATTCTCTTTTCCTTCTTGACTATATGGTTTGTGCTGAGAAATCAGAGCTTAGTCTTATTGATTCTACATTATAGTTGACTTTTTATTTTTTTCTGAGGTACTTTCAGGATTCTTTCTTTGTCTTTGGTTTTGGAAAGTTTGATTATGATATGTCTTGGTGATTTTCTTTTAGGACTATCCTATTTGGGGTTCATTGAGCTTCTTGAATACATATCTTTTTGTCTTTTATGATGTTAGAGAAGTTTTCTGCCAATAAATCGTTGGCAATTTTCTCACTTTTTTTTTTGTCTCTTGTTGTTCTGGAATACTGATCATACTTTAGTTATTCCACTTGGTTATGCTCTACATAATTCTTAAGCTTTCTTAATTTATTTTTGTTATTTTTTTCTAACTGCTCATTTAATATATTAGTATTGACAGATTTGTCTTCAATATCACTAATTCTGTGTTCCACTGATTCAGTTCTATTCCTTTGTCCTTCCATTATGTTATCTATTTCTGAAACTTTAGTATTAGTCTTTTGCATTTCTATTTTATGTTTTTGTATGCTTTTTAATTTCCATTTATTTTGTCAATTTGTTCCTGGATTATTTATTTATTATTTTTTCAAATTATTTTAGAGTTTTTCTGTTTTTCTTGATTTTGTCTGTAGTTTCCCCAAAATTTCTCTAAATTCATTGAAGGTACATAGATGTAATTCTTTTGAATTCTTTATCAGGTGGTTCTAATAGAATTTCTTTTTCTTGAAGATTTTCTGGCTCTCTGTTTCAGTCACTTGTTTGAACCATTTGTGTATGTGTGTGTGTGTGTGTGTGTAATTTGAAGTTGTGTGTTGTCTCCAAGACATTGTGCTGTTATTATATTAATTTGGTGATTGCATTTCACTTTGCTTCACCTTGATTTTATATTTTGTTTCATTTTGATATATCTGGGCAACAAAGCATGAGTGTATTTTGCTCACTGGTTTGGCAGCATGGGGCACACACCACCTATTTCTGGTTGGATTTGGTAGTAGATGGGAATGTGAGTGTGAGTCTCTGATCATTGACACTGCAGGGCAGCTGAGTGCAAGCTGTATGGGTATTGTCTGTAATCTGTCATTGATCCTGTGGTTCTAAAGTGGTTAGTAGCATTTGTCTAGTATGTGGGGCAGCAGATGTGGTGGGTATGACTGGGTAGAGTCATTGGATCTTGAATGTGTTATCAAAATAGAAAACAAAAAGAAAAAGAGGAGGGAAAAATGTGAAAAGATAAAAACAAGGGAGAGGGAAGAGAGAATACCTAAGAGGAAAGAAAAAGAAGAAAAACAAACAAATAAACAAAAACAACTGAGATAAAGTATGCAAGTTCTAGCCACTAAATATGGATGCAGCAGAAATGTGGTTCTTACTCCATGGGAGAACACACTGCCAAATATGAAGGGCCAGGAGCAGCACTTCAGAATGTGGAAGTTGAAGGGGTGTGAAGCACTCACCCACCAAGCCAGAGCAAAAAAAAAAAAAAAAAGAAAAAAAGAAGATGAAGAGAGGATGAAAACAAAAGAAAAAAGAAAAGGACAAAAACAAGGGAGATAGAGAAGGAAGAACAGAGAAGCAAGGAAAGAAGAGGGAGAAAAAAATCTGGCTCAAGTGATAGCACTGTAGTAGTTAGGGTTGCTGTCTACTTGGCTAGGCCTGGTTGAGTGTCTGGGCAGCTGGATATTCCCCATGGTGAGATTGGCAATCAATTCCATGGTGGAATCTACTGGAGCAGCTGAGTAACTGCTTTAGGAATGTGGTCTGCTTCCAGTATATAAGAAGCAGCTTTAAAGAAAGTCTCTAGCTTTGTGGCATGCTTGACCTTGCATGTAGCCAAGTCATTGTTCAACATCCTGCCATGCCCTGCTAATCTTGGGACTTCCTCTGGATTTGAATTAGTGGCCTGCCATGTTGTTTGGTAACATTAGCACTGTGTCTTTTTACTTGTCAACCTTAGGCTTGTCAGCCTTAGCAGACATCAGCTATCTGAGTGAAGAAAAGCCTCCAGCTTCAGTGGCCCGGGAACAGGAGGTAGAGCTGAAGCGCAAGGTTGAGAGGCTTTCACCTAGCCCGAAGAGCCTGGCACTTTGAACTCGGACTTAAAGCCTCCAAACTGTAAGAGAATAAACTCCTGTTTGTTGAATTCATCCCATTTGTGGTGCATTCCTGTCAGAGTGTCACTAGGTAACCAAAACAGCCACCAAATACACTGTAGCAAGAATGCCAAGCTCACTCCAATGGAGAATACACCATTATCCAGGGAAAGGTGGGGCAGGTGCTGCTAAGCTGCTAACCATGAAGGGGGAGTGGATACCTACTCCAGAAGATCAAATACACACACACACACCCCCCACATATATATTTATATGTATATATGTGTGTGTGTGTGTGTGTGTTAAAAAGGAAGAAGAAATAAGAGGTAAACAAAGGGGAGAAGAAGGAAGAACTAAGAGAAAGAGGAAAAAGAAAAGAAAGAAAAAAGGCAGCACAGTACTGGCAAATACAATGCTTGCACTGCAGGAGTGTGCACCTCCCAATGGGGAGAGTGGGGTGGGGGCAGACTGCTAACCATGTGGACAGTGAAAGGAAGAGTGGCTGTTCTTTGGCATTCAAGAATAAAAAAGGACAAGAGAAGAGGGAGGTAAAAAAAGGAAAGGACAAAAGGAAAGAGTAGAAGGAAGAGGGAAGAACTGAACAGAAAGATAAAAAAAAAAAAAAGCAGCACAGCATTGGCAGTGAGGGGAGTTTGACCAGCCACCAGTGGGTGGGGTTGGGAGGTACATGCCTCTGGTCACTGGAAAGTTGTGCAAGGTAAGGAGGGAGGTGATACATCTCTGGTTGCCTGATCACCAGTGTGGGTGCTGGTGTACTCCTGGGCAAGCAGAACCAATTATGTGGTTCCTACTGTGATCAGAACATGGATACAAGGGTTCTAGAATTCTCATTTTTTGAATGTCATCCATAATTTGTTATGATCCACACAGTTGAATGACTTTCTATAGTCGACAAAACAGAGGTAAATATCTTTCTGGTATGCTTTGCTTTCTGTCAAGATCCATCTGACATCAGAAATGATATCCCTCATTCTATGCCCTCTTGTGATCCGGCTTGAATTTCTGGCAGTTTCCTGTCAATGGAATGCTGCAACCATTTTTGAATTATCTTCAGTAAAATTTTACTTGCATGTGATATTCATGATATGGTTCGAAATTTCTGCAATCTGTTGGAATAGGCACAGATATAGATCTCTTCCAGTTGGTTGGTAAGGTAGTGTTCTTCCAAATTTCTTGGCATAAATGAGTGAATGTCTCCAGCATGTGATCCCTTTTTTGAAAGATCTCAGTGGATATTCTGTCATTTCTTGGAGCCTTGTTTTATTCCAATTCCTTCAGTGCAGGCTCAACTTCTTTCCAGTACCAAGTACCATTGGTTCTTGATCATATGTTACCTCTTGAAATAGTTGAATCTCAACCAATTCTTTTTTGTCATAGTGATTCTTTATTCCTTCCATCTTCTTTTGATGCTTCCTGCATTGTTGAAAATTTTGCCCATAGAATCCTTCAATATTGCAACTTGGGGCTTGAATTGTTTCTTCAGTTCCTTCAGCTCAAGAAATGCTGAGCATGTTCTCCCCTTTTTATTTTCTAATTCGAGGTCTTTGCACATTTCATTATAATACTTTACTTTGTCTTCTCAAATTGCCTTTTAAAATCTGTTCAGCTCTTTTATTTCATCATTTCTTCCATTTGCTTTAGCTACTCTCTATTCAAGAGCAAGTTTCACAGTCTCTTCTGACATCCATGTTGGTCTTCTCTCCCTTTCCTGTCTTATTAATGACCTTTTGCTTTCTTCTTCTATGATGTTCTTGATGTTACCCCACATCATCTGGTCTTCAGTCATCGGTGTTCAATGCATCAAATTTATTCTTCAGGTGGCCTCTAAATTCAGGTGGGATATAATTAAGGTCATATTTTGACTCTCGTGGACTTGTTTTAATTTTCTTCAGATTTAACCTGAACTTTTATATGAGTAATTGGTGGTCTGTTCCACAGTCAGTTCCTTGCCTTTTCCTGACTGATGATATTGAGCTTCTCCATCTCCTCTTTGACAGATGTAGTTGATTTGATTCTTGTGTATTCTATCTGGTGAGGTTCACTTGTATGGTCATCATTTATGTTGTTGAAAAAAGGCATTTGCAGTAAATAAGTCTTTGATCTTGCAAAATTCTATCATGCAGTCTCAGACACCATTTCTATCCCCAAGGCTATATTTTCCAACTATTGACACTTCTTCTTTATTTCCAGCTTTTGCATTCTGATCACCAGTAATTAGAAATACATCAATTTCAGACTGCAGAAACTGGTAAAAAGTCTTTAGCTTCTTCGTGTTTGGCTTTAGTGGTTGGTGGGTAAATTTGAATAACAGTAGTATTAACTGTTCTTCTTTGTAGATGTATGGATATTATCCTATCACTGGCAGCATTGTACTTCAGGATAGATCATGAAATGTTCTTTGTGATGATGAACATGATATTATTCCTCTTCAATTTGTCATTCCTGATATAGTAGACCTTATAATTGTCAGATTCAAACTGGCCAATACCAGTCCTTTTCAGATCACTAAGGCCTAGGATATCAATCTTTACACATTCCATTTCATTTTTGGCAACTCTCAACTTTTCTGTTCTACAGGGTGGAGGAAAGCTTTCCGGACCTTCATTTGCTGATGTGCCATGATTCAAAATGAGAAGAAACAGCTGCAAATATCCATTAATGATTGGAATGAGGGCTGTATAAAGTATGAATCTGGGTAATTAAGCACAGAATCATTAGTCTTTATTTCTTAAATTTCCTTGTCATAGCATTCTGTTCTTGTTTAAAATGAAAGTCTTTTAAATTTTCCCAATTACATACTAAGATTTTATTTTCTAGTTTTCTTCTCTTTTTGTGCACTATTTCTATTTCCTTCAATGTCAGTTATGTTTCATCATCTTATTATTCTTATATTCTGTTGATCTCAAATGATATTTCACTGTCTATTTATATTTATGATGAGAAGAAGTAGTATTAATAGCCACTTTTTTTTTTTTTTTGTCATTGTGCAAGTCTGTTCCACTGGCCTCTATAAGGGAAGGAAGACATCAGCATTTGCATAAATATTTATGGATATACTTTTAGGCAAGTTTCTTTGAGGATGCATAATAAAGAACAGGAAGCCCTCATTACCAAAATGAAAAGGCCTTTCTTTTGGCTGTGTGGTGTTTTAGAGTAGCTCACTACTGAATAGAATCAAGTTTCCTTTTGCACCATTTTGAATTTCTAAAGTTAACTCAGGTTCTGCTCTATTTCTTTCCTGAGTCCCCCCAGTATGCATATACCAGGACTTCCCCGGACAATATATAATATTAACAATCATCATGATGAAAATAAACTTTATTGAGTATTTTTCTAGAAAATATACTAAGTGCTTTATTTGGATTATTTCATTCAATTGCAAAACTATCCTATGAAGTCAGTACACCACAATTTACAGATAAGAACACCAAGGCTCAGGGCAATAATAAAACCTGAGGAGGTTAAATACTTTGTCCAGGGTTATATAGCTAGTAAAGGATGGAGCTAGAATGTAGACCCAGACAGGCTGACCTAAACACAGGTCCATGCAGCCTCTTTCTGCCACACTACCACTGTTCTCTAATGTAATGTGGATACAGAATCCTCTTTAACCCTTGATTAGGTCATGGAACGTGGAGGAAAATTCCAGAAAAAAAGTCTGGATGAGACAAAGGTTGGATTATAGAGAGGTGTGCCTTATGCACTGAGGCATGGAATTCTTATATGTGAGAAGGCAGACTCTTCATAATGGCTTACCCAGGCTGCACTGGGAGATTTAAGGGTCTGTGATAATTCAGTTTCAAGCTGTTGTTGCTGTGATTGATAGCCAGGATTCAGCCCTGCACAGGGAAGTCATGTGCATTCTCCAGTGCCCAAAAGATTGCTCCTTGTCATTTCAACTTCATTTAATAGGAAACATAAGTCACATTTGAGAAGACAGACCTGTCTTCTAGCCATTGACTGGCTGGACATTCAGCTCCTTAGCTCTGCAGGACTTGAACCTTCTATTTATAGAGCTTGGCAAGACAGAAGACATGCTGGGTGAGCTTTGTTTAAGGCTTCCTGCCAGACATAGCTTGCCACGCAAACCAGCCAAAGAGGCCACGCAGCAGGCCAATTAGCCAGCTGCTATCTGTCAACTGAATAAACGAGGTGAGTGGACAGAAAGGGCTGCCTTTGCTACAGATAGTAAGCAGAACATAGGATTAACTTTCCTGCTCTTAGAGCTCTGTGGGGTAAATTGCTATTTATTATATCTGTATGGCCATACTCCTGGATTTTCATTAGAGGAATGTGATCAGGCTTCATTTGGCAAAGCAAAAGGATCTCACCTTAACTGACCCTGGGAAAATTTGTTTTATAGTTTATGACTAGTGAAAGTTACGTGAGTCTGTTATAAAATATCTGGTTGTGAGAAATGACTTTTTATCAGGAGGTACCTAAAAGACACATAATGCTACAGAGTAGATTGCTTTAAAGGCATGAATTCCACAATGTGTCTGCCTGGATTCCCCTCTTCCTAGCTCTATGACTTTGGACAAATTACCTAACCTCTCTGGTCTCAGTTTTCTAGTTGATAAATGGTGAAAGAGTAGCATTCATGTTATAGAGCTGCTTGAGAATTAAATGATCCAAAGTGCATAGAAAAGTGTTTGATGTAGAGTGAGAGCTCAGTGGATGTTGATTATTACTGTTGTTGTTGTTGTTATGTGCCGTCGAGTCGCCCCTGACTCATAGTGACCCCTTCTTGGATTTCCAAGGCAGTATCACTACGGAAGTAGATTGTTCAACCTTCCTTCTGAGGAGTGGCTGGTGGGTTTGAATGACCAGCCTTCTGGTTAGCAGTCAAGTACCTTAAACACTAATAGTAGTAGATATTCTGAAATTTCTCTGAACTATAAGCTCAAAGGGTAAGTATCATCATCCCAGTTTTTTATAGATGATCAAGCTGGGAAGAAGAAATAACGATCAAGTTCACACATCTTGTTTTTAGCTGAACGAGGATTTAATCCTGAGTAGTTTAACTCTAAAGTCTTGGAATTTTCTGTGTGCTTCACTGACTTTCATGTTGGCACTATGCCAACTACCCATAACAAAGGTTATTATGAGACAAGTTCATTGTCTCTAAGTGTAGCTATTGAAGAGATCATGTTAAGAATGTTGTCTATCATATCACACAGCAGTCTCTGCATTCATGCGAGAAATTCCTTGGGAATCAGTTTTAGGAAAAACAGTGCTTCTTCTGAATTAGTGGTTTGTTTTGTTTTTCTTAGGGAGAACTGTGACTAATCATAATTCTTTTTTTTTTTTTTCTTTTGCCTGTTAATAAGCTTAGAGTCCAATTTATAGCCTTTCTCTGTTATTTCCACATTCTAATATTACTCCAGGAGCTCTGGTAGCATAGTGGCTAAAGCACTTGACTGCTAACCAGAAGGCTGGCGGTTCAAACCCATCAGCCACTCCTCGGAAGGAAGGTTGGGCAATCCTACTTCCGCAGTGATACTGCCTCGGAAACCCAAGGAGGGGTCGCTATGAGTCGGGGCCGACTCGACGGCACATAACAACAACAATATTACTGCAAATTTTTAATATTCTTTTACTTATTTTCTCTTACTCTCATTCCCTAGATAAAGTATCTTATCCAATTGAGTAGTGTATATTTTTATAAACTGTCCTATATCTTTGTGAAATACAACAAGAATAAATGTATAAAAATCTAAAAATATAGTTCATACTTGTTCAACTCTTTTCTTGGGTTTGGTCTTTGCTATTTCTGTTGGGTCAGGTGCCATTATTTTCCAGGCTTGGATAAGCCCTACTGGAGCATATAAACACAATTACTCATAATTTCATGATGTCTAGTGTGGCAATAACAGGCAGACGCTACACTAATTAAAACTATAGAATATTGTGAAAACAAAGGAAAAAAAAAAAAACAGCAACAAAACATATGCTATGTATATATATTTTTTTCACCCATAAATGAGTTGGTAGAGGCAGGAAAAATAAGAGGGAAGGGACAAAAAGAGGAAGCAAATAGTTAATCTATATAAAACCTCCTTAGAAAGCTCTCTTTATTCATGCATGCCTGGTTGTTTCCCATTCACTGTGCTCTCTTCTATCTTTGCATTTATTACATTGCACAGTAATAAGGATTCTTTCTTGTTTTTAGTACCGTAGTGAGAGAGGGAGACAGAAAAAGAGAGAAAGAATATTAATACAGACTCAATATATTTTCCTTTAACGAATGAATCAAGGGTGCAGATGAAAGATGCTCAACAGAACGGGGTTGCTGGAAGAGTTGGAGAAGGATTTCTTGGGAAGTAACCCTAGTGTTGCAGTGGTTAAGCACTGAGCTGCCTACCAAAATTTCTGTGGTTCAAACCTACTAGCCACTCTGTGGGACAAGGATGTGACAATCTACTTCCTTAAAAATTTCAGCCTTGAAGCCCTATGGGCAGTTCTACTCTGCCCTTTAGGGTTTCTATGAGTCGGAATCTACTCTAGGGCAATGGTTTATTTGTTTTGTATGTTTGTTTAACACCTAAGCTTTGTTTATTATTCATTCAGGAATAGAAAAAAAATGGATAGCAAATTACAAGCAAAGGAAAGGGTGTGTGCAAAGTTACAAAGCTGTGAGAAACATGGTGCCTCGGGGAACTGCAAGTGCTTCAATTTGGCTGCAGTCAAGGTTAAGAGGGAATTGAAAGAAATGAGCTTGGAATGTAATTTTATCTTGAACACTATAGAGAGGCATTGATGAATTTTAAGGAGGGGAGGAGGGAGGGTAGTTATGAGGTGATCACATGTGTTTTTGAGAGATTACCTTAACTTCAGTGAGGGCTGTGGATTGATGGCAGACATTTAGGAAACTTACATCAATTCAGGAGAGAAATGATGAAGGTTTTAATTAAATAGTGGGAGTCACAATTAACAGGAGGGGTACACTTGAGAGGTTTTAAAACAGAATCAACAGACTTAATGATCAATTGAATGGGGAGGATGTGGGAGAGGGAAGATTCTATAATGTTTCCCATGTTTCTGTGTTAGTTGACAGGATAGACTGTGGTGTTATTTTCCCCAAAAAGGAGAAAAAATATATATAAGACAATTTACTTGGTGGTAGGGGGAGGAAAATTAATTAAGCATATTGGGCTTGAGATGTCATGAGTACAGACCATTAAAGAAGGGCGTTGGATACACTGATCCAGAGCTCCAAAGACTGATTTGCTGAGACAGTACATAATTTGGCAATCATATGTATGTAGTTGATAGTTGAAAGCACAAGTTAGATATGTTTTTCAGAAGAATAGAACACTGTAAGACATTACTCTTTGGGTGATGAGCAGGAAAAGAGGACCTCACAAAGAAGGCTAGGATTGATGGCCAGAGCAGGAAGGGAAACGTAGTGAGGTCTCAAGCCAAGAGAAAAAACCATTATAAAAAATCAGAAGAGTCTGCCATTCCCAACAATTTGCCATACTATATATCCTGGAAGACCCACTTTCTTAAAACAAGTGCTGAATAAAATTTAAAAAACATATTTTAAAATGAAGTTGAATTGGTAAGTAAGGAAAGAATCCTCAGAAGCTAAAAACATAATGAGAGTATGGATCCAAAGAAGTAAACCTGCATTGAAGCCTACTTTCTCTTACAGAAACATCAGCTGAAATGTCTGCTTGAGGTTTTATTTTGATAGTTATACAGGATACAAAAGAGTAGGAAGCAACTAGCTAGAGCATCTAATTGAAGAGCCTGTGAAATGAGATTATAGTATAAAAATGAAAAAAAAAAAAAAAAGCTAGCCCTATAGAAGAGGAGAATTAAGAATCTTACAGCCTGTGATTGATTTCTTTTATGTAAAAGAGAAAATAAATCTACCTTCCCCTGAAAAATATGTCTTTTTTAAAAAATGTGAAGTCACAAACTAGACCTTATGTATTTGAATTTGCATTATTTGCATTTTCATTACTTATATGCTAAGAGTCTTTAAGCTGATCATTTGAAAGTAAATATTGCAAGTGGAGAGAGTCCCCACGCATCTGACAAATGCAAAATCAAATTCTTTACAGAGAAATTCATCTTCAATCCATGCTTCAGAGAATTTCAACAGATATAGTTTTAAGGAACATTAAATAGTAGTAAAAAAAGAAACAAAAACATAATACAAAATAAACATGGCACTAAACTCATAATCAAGAGAAATAGCAGAAATCTAAATCACACCAACAAGGACTACAGATTCTGAAATCATCAAGCAAAGAACAAAAAAAAATAAAAGTGTTTAATATGTGAAAGAAGTAAGAGACTCTACATTGTGGGGAATTGCAGTCAATGTCATGAAACAAAATGTGTATGAACTGCTGTATGGAAAATAAATTTGCTCAGTAAAGTTTTACCCAAATCACAATAAAAATTAAAAAATAAAATAAAAAGAAGAGACTCAAAAATAAAATAAAAATGTAAACCATTACTAATGAAAGTTATGGAAAGAGATATGTAAGAGACAGAGAAAGAGGCAATGTTTGAAAATATTTCGGCTGAAATTTTACAGAATTGATTAAAGAAACTTATTTTCAACTTCAGGCAGCTTAACAAATTCCACGTAGGATGTGTGCCTAAGCACATTAGGAATACTGCAATATGCCAAGGACAAAGAGATCATCTTAAAAATAGACACAGACAAAAGAACACCCATCAAGAAACAATAAGACTGATATCTGATTTCCCAACAAATATGGACGATGAAATAATATATACAATATGCTGATAAAAGAGAGCAGTTGATCTAGGGCTATTTTAAAAGAAAACTATCCTTTAAGAGTTAGAACAAAATAAAGATTTTCTGACAAACATAAGAGTTTGCTACCAATCTGATTCTACTTAAACTTCAAAATATTTCATAAAGCACAAGAAAGTGGCTCCAGATGGAAGGCATGAAACACAAAAAGGAACAGTGTACAAACAAATTGATAATTATGTGTGTAAGCCCAAATCATCAATTCTTTAACAACAATAATAGCTATTACAGGCTTTTAAAAAGATCAAGCTGAAGTAAAGGACAAATAATTCATATATGTTGGAAGGAGCTGATTGAAGTTAAAACTGTTCTAAGGTTTATATTATATGGTGAGAGTTAATATTGATTTTATTTATTGTTGTTGTTTTTAGGTGCTGTTGAGTCAGCTCTGGCTCACTGCAACTCTATGTACCACAGAAAGAAATACTGCCTGGTGATGTGCCATCCTCACAATCCTTGCTATACTTGAGCCCATCGTTGCAGCCACTGTGTCAATCCATCTTGCTGACAGTCTTTTCCTTTTTTCCTGACCTTCTACTTTACCAAACATGATATCCTTCTCTAGGGAATGGTCCTTTCTGAAAAAGTGTATGTGAGCCTCTGTATGGAAAGTGAATTTGCTCTGTAAACTTACACCCAAATCACAATAAAATTTTAAATAAATAAATAACATCAACTCTCCTTTGGTCATCCTTAATTATTATCCAGCATTCACATGCATATGAAGCAATTGAAAATACCACGGCTTGGCTCAGGGACAGCTTAGTCCTCAAAGTGTCATCTTTGCTTGTTAACACTAACATCTTTTGAGGCACATTTTCCCAGTGCAATATGATGCCTGATTTCTTGACTGCTCCTTCCGTGGGTGTTGATTGTGGATCCAAGTAAAATAAAATCTCTGACAACTTCAATCTTTTCTCCATTTATCAAGATGTTGCTTATTGGTCCAGTTGTAAGGAGTTTTGTTTTCTTTATGCTTCTTTGTGTGTAATCCATACTGAAGACTGTGGTCTTTGATCTTCATCAGTGCTTCAAGTCATCTTCATTTTCAGTAAGCCAAGTTGTGTTGTCTGCATATCACAGGTTGTTAATGAGACTTCCACAAAATCTGATGCCACTTTTTTCTTCATATAGTCCAGGTTCTTAGATTATTTGCTCAGCATACAGATTGAATAAGTATGGTGAAAGGATCTAAGCCTGATACATACCTTTTCTGAGATTAAACCATGCAGTATTCCCTTTTTCTGTTTGAATTACAGTCTCCTGATCTATGTACAGATTCCTCATGAGTACAGTTAAGTGTTCTGGAATTCCCATGCTTCCCAATGTTCTTCATAATTTATTATGATCCACACAGTTGAATGCCTTAGTATAATTATAAAACACAAATAAACATCTTTCTGGTATTCTTTGCTCTCAGTCAAGATGCATCTGACATCAGCAGTGATATCCCTGGTGTCACATCCTCATCTGAATCCAGCTTGAATTTCTATAAGTTCTCTGCCAATATACTGCTGCAGTCATTTTTAAATTATTTTCAGCAAATTTTACTTATGTGCCATATTAATGATATTGTTCCATAATTTCCACATTCTGTTGGATCACTTCTCTTTAGAATGGGAACAAATATCATTCTCTTATAGCCAGTTGGCCAGGTAGCTGTTTTCCAAATTTTTTGGCATAAAAAAGTAAGCATCTCCAGTGCTGCATCTGTTTGTTGAACATCTCAGTACTCTATCCATTACTGTAGCCTTGTTTTTCACCAATTCCTTCAGTGCAACTTGGATTTTTTTTCATACCATTGGTTCTTGATCATATGCTACCTCCTGAAACATCCATCAATTCTTTTTGGTATAGTAACTGCGTATTCCATCCAACTTCTTTTGATGTTAACCTATAAATAAATATAAGTCTCTCTAAACTCAAGACACAATTCTTCCTTGATCTTACATCCACTTTAAGCCACTGCTATATTTCCTTCTTTCCCATTAAGATCCAAAATTTTAAAGAATGATTGACACTTGCTGACTCCAACTACTTAGCAATGATTCTCTCCTCACACAGTCAAACATCAATACCCACCAGTGCAATGAAACTTGTTTTCTCTTAACTTATTGACCTTCTCTTCATTAGAGACTATTGACAAGTCCCTTCATTTTAAAGAGTATTTATTCAAAAGTTTATTTATGTATTCCCTGTATTCTTCCAGAAATGAGGCAAAATGTCCTGTCCAAGCACAAATAAGTTAAAAAGGTAAAATACTAAGGTTAAAATGTTTAGTGGTTACCCTAGACATTTAACATGTATACATACCAATACTAATACTTATTAAAGGTAATCACTGCTATTCATAAGGTCTCCACTGGACAATATTTGCAAAGTGGATGGCCCCTTCCTTCTTCCAAGTCTGTCTTAGTCTGGAAGCTCCGCTGAAACCTGTCTCCCATGGGTAGCCCCATGGGTATTTAAAATACTGGTGTCATAATCTCCAGCCTCATGGCAACACACAAGCCACTACAGTACAACAAACTGACAGACAAGTGATGGACTGCATACATACAGGGCAATAAAAGAGAGTGTGATGCAAAACACAAGTGAAGAGATTGAACAGAAGGGCAAAAACAATCCAGTAATACAAGGAGAGAATGGGTACAGATAATCACACACACACACACACAATCTTGATATCATTTTGATTTTCTCTCCTTTTGGAAGTTCTATAACTATTTATTTCCTCTTTCTACTTTGTAAATACCATCAGTTACAAGTTAATATATCTTGTTCCTTATTTTTCAGTGTTTTGGTTACCTTGTGCTGCTCTAACAGAAAAAAATACCACAAATGGGATGGCTTGAACAAACAGGAGTTTATTTTCTTACTGTTTTGGAGGTTCAAAGTGCAATTTCCAGGTGCCAGGCTCTAGGGGCTAGGTGCAAACCCCTTGACCTTAGGCTTTAACTCTGCCTCCTACTCCTGGCCCACAGAAGCTAGAGGCATCTCTTCACACAGGCAGCTGCTAGCTGTTGAAGCTGACAAATCCAAGGTTGCCAGGTGAAAGGCACAGTCTTGTTATTACCAAACCATGGCAGGCCATTAATTCAAGTCCATTAAAAGTCCCAAGATCAGCAGGGCAACATGGCAGACTGCTGAACAACAACTTGGCTACATGCAGGGTTCAAGCATGCCATCAATTGGAGACCATCTTCAAAGTTGCTTCTTCTATGCTGGAAGCAGCCCACATCCCTAAAGCAGCTGCTCAGCTGCTCCAGTAGATTCTACTGTGGAGTTAATTACCAATCTCACCATGGGGAATAACTACATCCAGCTGCCCAACCAATGGACCAGGCCTAGCCAAGTGGACAAACAACCTTAACTACCACGTTGAGTCTTACAGATTTATTTCATCTTTTATATTTTTGTATCTGGGTTGAATTTTGGGTGATGTTGCAGTGTATCTTTATTTCCAGTTGTTTACATTGTTGGATCTCTGTCCAAAGGATGGGCTTTAGCATTGTAAAGTTCTGAGATTGGTCTGGTTACTACAAATATCCTTAATTTCTTTTTATCTGGGAATGTCCTAATTTTGCTATCATATTTGAGGGACACTAAATTCACTTATCTACCACTCGTCTGTCAGTTTGTCATACTGTGGTGGCTTGTGTGTTGCTGTGAGGCTGGAAACTATGCCACCAGTATTTCAAATATCAGCAGGGTCACCCATGGTGGACAGGTTTCGGTGGAGCATCCACCCAAAGACAGACTTGGATGATTCAGTTCTCAAAAAATTGTCCAGTGAAAACCTTATGAATAGTAGTGAAACATTGTCTGATATATTACTGGAAAACTTTATGAATAGCCCTGAAACATTGTCTAATACCATGCCAGAAGATGAACCCCTCAGGTTGGAAGGTACTCAAAATATGACTATGGAAGAGCTTCTTCTTCAAAGTAGGCAGCCTTAATGACATGGATGGAGTAAAGCTTTAAGGACCTCTATTTGCTGATGGAGCATGACTCAAAATGGGAAGAAATAGCTGCAAATATCAATTAATAATGAGAACGTGGAATGTACAAAGTATGAATGCATGAAAATTGGAAGTTGTCGAAAATGAAGTGAAACACATAAAAATCAATAATGTAGGCATTAGTGAGCTGAAATGAACTGGTTTTGGCCATTTTGAATCAAACAACCATATGATCTACTATGCTGGGAATGACAAATTGAAGAAGAATGGTGTGGCATTTATCATCACAAAAAAATGTTTCACAATCTATTCTGAAGTACAATGCTATAAGTGGTAAGATAATATACATATGCCTAGAAAGAATACTAGTTAAAACCACTATTATTCAAACTTATACACCAACCACCAAAGCCAATGATGAGTAAATTGCAGATTTTTACCAACTTCTGCAGTCTGAAATTGACCAAACATGCAATCAAGATGTATTGATTATTACTGGTGATTGGAAAGTGAAAGGTGGAAAGATGAATCACTGGTAGTTGGAAAATATGGCCTTGGTGATAGAAATGATGCTGGAGATTGCATGATAGAATTTTGCAAGACCAGTGACTGATTCATTACAAATACCTTTTTTTTCATCAACATAAATGACAACTATCCATGTGGACCTCACCAGATGGAATACACAGGAATCAAGTTGACTACATCTGTGGAAAGAGGTGATGGAGAAGCTCAATATCTTCAGCCTAAACAAGGCCAGGAGCTAACTGGCCAGACCATCAATTGCTCATATTATAAGTTCAAGTTGAAGCTGAAGATAGTTAAAACAAGTCCATGAGAGCCAACAGGCAGTAAAGCAGAGGAAAAAAAAAGCTGGGCAGCAAGACTGACCCAGCAGCAGTGGCAAGGATCCAGGTAAGGGGAAGGACACAGGCCCCACGCAGGAAAGTGGAGGAAAGAAAAGCAGGGCAATGAGACTGACTGAGCAGCAGCAGCGATCCAGGGAAGGGGAGGCTGGAGAAGTTTCAAATAGCTAAGGGAGACAAACTTGTCTGTCAATTTGTCGTACTGTGGTGGTTTGCATGTTTCTGTGAGGCTTGAGGCTGTTCCACTGGTGTTTCAAACATCAGAAGGGTTGCACATGGTGTACAGGTTTCAATGCAGGTTATAGACTGAGACAGACTAGGAAGAAGGAAGAAGCCATCCACTTCTCAAAGAATTGGCCAGGGAAAACCTTATGAATAGCAGAGAAACACTGCCTGATACATTACTGCACAACTTTATGAATTGCTCAGAAATATTGTCTGATACAGTACAGGAGGATGAGCGCCTTAGGTCAGAAGGCTCTCACAACACCTCGGAAAGAGCTGCATCATCAGAGTAGAACCAGCCTTACTGATATGGATAAAGTAAAGCTCTCACAACCTCCATTTGCTGATGTGGCATGACTCAATTTGAGGAGAAACAGTTGCAAACATCCATTAATAATCATGACATGGAATGTATGAAGTATGAATCAAGGAGAATTGGAAGCTGTAGAAAATGAAATGGAAAACATAAAGATTGATATCCTAGGCATTAGTGATCTGAAGTGGGCTGGTTTTGGCCATTTTGAATCAGACAACCATATGATCTACTATACCAGGAATAACAATTTGAAGAGAAGTGGAATGGCATTCATCATCACAAAAGATATTTCAAGATCTGTCCTGAATTACAGTGCTATCAGTGATAGGTTAATATCCATATGCCTACAAGGAAGAGCAGTTAATATGACTATTATTCAAATTTTTGCACCAACTACCAAAGCCCAAGATGAGGAAATTGAAGATTTTTATCAACTTCTGCAGTCTGAAATTGACTGAACATGCAACCAAGACATGTTAATTATCACTGGTGACTGGAATGCAAAAGTTGGAAACAAAGAAGAATCACCAGTAGTTTATTTATATTGAGGTGTAATCTATACTGCAGGCTATAGTCTTCAATCTTCTTCAGTAAGTGCTTCAAGTCATCCTCACTTTCAGCAAGCAAAGTTGTGTCATAGCATATTACAGGCTGTTAATGAGTCTTCCTCCAATTCTGATGCATGTTCTCCTTCAAATACTCCGGCTTCTTGGATCATTTGCTCAGCATACAGATTCAATAAGTATGATGAAAGGATACAACCCTGACACACTTCTTTCTTGATTTCAAAACATGCAGTGTCCCTTTGGGAGCTCTGGTGGCACAGTGGCTAAGGCATCTGACTGCTAACCAGAAGGCTGGTGGTTTGAACCCACCAGTCACTCCGTGGGAGGAAGATTGGGCAATCTACGTCTATAGAGATACTGCCTCAGAAACCCAAGGAGGAGTCACTCTGAGTTGAATCAACTAGGCAGAGTGACCAATAACAACAGTGTCCTCTTGTTCTATCTGAACAATAACCTCCTGGTCTATGTACAGGTTCATTGTGAGTACAATTAAGTGTTCTGGCATTCCCATTCTTCTAAAGTTATCCATAATTTATTATGATCCACACAATCGAATGCTTTTGCATAGTCAATAAAAAACAAGTAAAAAATCTTTCAGATATTCTTTGCTTTGAGCCAAGACCCATCTGCCATCAGCAATAATATCCCTTGTTCCACATCCTCTTCTGAATCCAGCTTGCATTTCTGGAAGTTCTTTGTCAATATACAGCTGCAACACTTTTTGAATTATGTTCAGTAAGATTTTGCTCGCTTGCAATATTAATGATATTGTTAGATAATTTCCACATTGTGTGGGATCACCTTTCTTTGGAATGGGTACAAATATGGATCTCTTCCAGTCAGTTGGTCAGGTGCATAGCAAAGTACATGCCTCCAGTGGGGCATCCATTTGTTGAAACATCTCAATGGGTATTCTGTCAATGCCTTTTCTTTGTCAATTCCTTCAGTGCAGCTTTGACTTCTTCCTTCAGTACCATTGGTTCTTAATCATATGTTATCTCCTGAAATGGATGTACCAATTATTTTTGGTATAGTGACTCTGTGTATTCCTCTCATTTTCTTTTGCTGTTTCCTGCATCATTCAACATTTTGCCCATAGAATCTTTCAGTATTGCAACTCGAGACTTAAATTTTTTCTTCACTTCATTCAGCTTGAGAAATGCTGTGTGTGTTCTTCCCGTTTGATTTTCTAACTCTAGGTCTTTGCATATTTCATTATAGTAATGGGCTTTACCTGCTCCAGCTGCTCTTTGATATCTTCTGTTCAGCTCTTTTATCTTGTCATTTCTTCCATTTTCTTTAGCTACTCTTTGCTTAAGGATAAGTTTCAGAGTCTCTTCTAACATTCCTTTTGGTCTTTTCTTCCTTTACTGTTTTTTAAAGACCTTTTTCTTGCTTTCTTCATGGATGATGCTCTTGATGTCATCACATAATTCCCCTGGTTTTCAGTCATTGTTGTTCAATGCATCAAATCTATTTTCTAGATGGTCTCTAAATTCAGGAGGGATATAATCAAGGTCATATTTTGGCTCTTGTGGACTTGTTTTAATTGTCTTCAACTTCAAGTTGAACTTGCATATGAGCAATTGATGGTCTGTTCCATAGTCAGCTCCTGG
>NW_006921626.1:4554502-4558113 GCF_000298275.1 Orycteropus afer afer | reverse complement strand
CATTCCCAGTATAGTAGATTATATGGTTGTCTGATTCAAAATGGCCAAAACCAGTCCATTTCAGCTCACTAATGCCTAGGATATCAATCTTTATGTGCTCCATTTCATTCTTGACAACTTCCAATTTTTCTAGATTCATACTTTGTACATTCCATGTTCTGTTCATTAATGGATGTTTGAAGCTGTTTCTTCTCATTTTGAGTCGTGCTACATCAGCAAATGGAGGTCCTGAAAGCTCTGCTTTATCCATATCATTAAGGTTGGTTCTACTCTGATGAGACAGCTCTTTCCCAGTTATATTTTGAGTGCCTTCTAACCTGAGGAGCTCATCTTCTAGCACTGTATTGAACAATAATTCAGGGTTATTCATAAAATTATCCAGTAATATATCAGACAGGGTTTCACTGCTATTCATAAGGTTTTCCCTGGCTAATTCTTTGAGAAGTGGATGGTCTCTTCCTTCTTCTGAAATTGTCTCAGTCTGGAAGCTCCATTGAAACCCATCCACTATGAGCAACCCTGCTGGCATTTGAAACACCAGTGGCACAGCATTTTAAAACTATACATTTTCCTTTACACAATGCTTTAACTGCATCCCACAAATTGTGACTATTCTGTTTTCAGAGTTACTAAGTTTGAAATATTTCCCTAACTTCCACTGTTGTTTCTTTGCATCTGTGGATTATTTAAATATTTGTTGTTTAATTTGCAAAGATTTATTTTATTCCTAAATATCTTATTAGTTACTGATTTAATTTAATTGTGGACAAAGAACATGTTTTTTGTGGTTACAATTCTCTTAAGTTTATCAATATATGAGTTATGATATAACTTATGATTTATTTCATTTTAGTGAGTTATTATAGACATCTAAAGAGAATGTATATTGTGCAGTTATTGTGTGTAGTGTTCTATAAATATTAATTAGATCAAGGTGCTTGATAGTGTTCTGTTCTTGCAGACCTTTATTAACTCTTTGTCTGGTTGATCTATCAGCCACATATTTAGGTAAAGTTGGTATTCACTTTTTGGGGCTGCCCCTCTTTGGGTCTACCCTTTTCAGTGCCCCACTAATTTCACATTCCTGTTTAGTGGTCAGTCTGAATGGTAACCTCTGGCTCTTCAAACTAGTATGATGGAGGGTGTTTTGTCAGAATTTTCTCTTCCCTAATTAACATAACTGGGACACAAAGTCACTGAAAATGGGGAGCCAATTGTAAACTGCCTGCTCAGTTTCTTCCTTCTTTTTGTTGTTTTCAAGTGCCTTCAGGTATTTGTTATAATCTTTTGTCCAGAATTTACAGTTTTACCTGGTTGAGGGTTGGTATAAGAGTTCTTCCACCATTACTGCTGACCCGGCTGACATTATCTTGAGTGAAATAAGTCAGTCACAAACTAAAAATATTGTATGATCTCACTTACATGAAAAATATAGATGAGGTAAGTATATAGAGATCAAAGTTTATTAGTGGTTACCAGGGTGGGAGGGAAGGGGAAAGAATTCATTGCTTAGGGGGCACTGAGCTTCTGTTAAGGTGATGGAAAAATGTGGAAACAGGCAGTGGTGAAGGTCACACATGATGAATGTAATTAACATCACTGAATTTCACATGTGAAAAAGTTGAAATAGCAAATATATATACAGTGCTTCACATCCACAATACATTCTGTGAAATAGGACCTAATGTGATTTGGTGGTTGTGTGAAACCATATTATATATGGCAGGCTCTGGATTATGTTGTTGTTGTTATTGTTAGGTGCCATCAAGTCATTTCTGACTTATAGCGACCCCATGCACAGCAGAATGAAACACTGCCTGATCCCACGCCAGCTCCATGATCCCTGCTATACTTGAGCCCATCATCGCAGCCACCATGTCAATCCATCTCGTTGAAGGCCTTCCCCTCTTTTGTCGCCCCTCCACCCTACCAAGCATGACATCCTTCTCCAGGGAATGGTCCCTTCTGACAACATGACCAAAGTAGGTGAGAAAAATTCTAGCCATTCTCGCTTACAAGGAGCATATCTGGCTGCACCTCCTCCAGGACAGATCTGTTAGTTCTTTTAGCAGTCCATGGTACTTTCAGCATTCTTCACCACACCACAACTCAAAAGCATCAATTCTTCTTCAGTCTTCCTTATTCATTGTCCAGTTCTCACATGCATATGACGTGATTCGAAGTACCATGGAAGTACCAAGGTGTGTCAGGAGCACCTTAGTCCTCAAGGAGACATCCTTGCTCCTCAGTACTTGAAACAGTTCCTTCGAGGTTGACCTTCCCAGTGCTACACGTCTCTAATGTCCTGATTTCCATTCCTAAGTCTGTCTTTAAGTCAAATTTGTATATAAGCTAGAATAGTTAGGTACAGTTCATATCTAATATCAGTTGGTCAAAAGTTTGTCTTAGTATATGGTACATGGTAGACCTATCTATTCATAAAAATCTTTAAAGAAACACTTCCAGATACACTAAAACATCTCTAACATAAGGCTATATTATTAATAATAATATTTTGATGTGCATCACAAAGTAGCACTTGTTTATTATTACAAACTATTGTATGTGTCTTGAATTTTTAATATAATAGGCTTTCTGGGCTTGGAAAACACAGACATATATTTCGTCAGATGTTGCCTGAATGGATATTATGTGTTTTATGACTATGTATGCCTATTTCTTGTTGTTAGGTTCCATCAAGTCAGTTCCAATTCATAGTATCCTATATGCAACATAATGAAATACTCCCAGTCCTTTGCCATCATCACAATTGTAGCAATGTTTGAGCCCATTGTTGAAGCCACTGTGTCAATCCATCACATTGAGGGCATTCCTCTTTTTCAATGACTTTCTACTTTACCAAACATGGTGCCCTTCTCCAGGGACTGGTTCCTCCTGATAATATGTCCTAAGCACATGAAACAAAGTCTCAACATCTTCCTTCTAAGGAGCACTGTGGCTGTACTTCTTCCAAGAGTGATTTGTTCATTCTTATGGCAGTTCATAGTATACTCAATATTCTTTGTCAACATCACAATTAAAATGCATCAATTCTTTGGTCTTCCACTTTCTGCATATACATACAAATATGATGGTGACATTAGATTTCCAGATAAGCAGAAACTAAGGGAATTTGTTAAAACCAGACTAACCTTACAAGAGATGCTAAAGGGAGTCCTCTGAACAGAGAACCGAAAATAGCAAATAACAACTGACCATTAATACACAAGATGACATAATCCAGAAACCACAACTATGGACATATCCAAAGTGAAATGAGCTTACAAGATTGTAAACAGAGAACCAGACATATGAATTGGTGAGTGATGACAACTACAAACAAAAAGAGAGAAAAGACTGTGTAGTTACAGAACTTCTAAATGATGAGGAAGTTGAGAGAGTTGCAAGATAGAATGGACTGTTCTAAACTCGGGGAGAAAATTATAAATCATAGGTTAACCTCAAAGAAAAATGATAAACCTTCACATCATAGTAAAAAAGAAGACACACATAAATATTCAGCATATACTAAAGCAACAGCAACAAAGGAAATAATAACATGATTCATAAACATAATGAGCTCAGCACAGAAAATAATATGGAACAAAAAA
>NW_006921626.1:4551853-4553434 GCF_000298275.1 Orycteropus afer afer | reverse complement strand
TGACAAACCACTGGCAAATTTAACAAAGGGAAAGAGGGAGAGAATACGTATAACATGAATAAGAAACAAAATTTGTGACATCACAACAGAACCAACTGAAATAAAAAGGATAATATCAGGATACTATGAAGAACTGTACTCCAGCAAATTTGAAAATCTGGAGGAAATAAAGAGTTTTCTAGAAACACACCACTTACCTAAATTAACACAGATTGATGTGGAAAAGATGAACAGGCCCATTGCAAAGAAAGAAATTGAACAGGTCATCAAAAAATTACCAACTAAAAAAAGTCCTGGCCCAGATGGTTTTGCTGGAAAATTCTACAAAACATTCAGAGAAGTGATACCCATCCTACTCAAACTATTCCAAAACATAGAAAAGGATGGAATCCTCCCTAACTCATTTTATGAAGCAAGCATAACCTTGATACAAAAACCAGGCAAAGACATCACTCAAAAGGAAGTACACACCAATATCCCTCATGAATATAGATGCAAAAATCTTCAACAAAATCCTAGCCAATAGACTGTAACAACATATCAAGAAAATAATCCATCATGACCAAGTGTGGTTCATATCAGGTATGCAGGGATGGTTCAACATTAGAAAAACAATCAACATCATCCATCATGTAGATAAAACAAAGGAGAAGAACCACATGATCATATCAATTGATGCAGAAAAGGCATTTGATAAAATCCTACACCCATTCCTGATCAAAACTCTCAGCAAAATAGGGATAGAAGGGACATTCCTCAACATTATAAAGGGAATTTATGCAAAACCAACAGCCAATATTATTCTCAATGCAGAGAGACTGAGACCATTCCTCTTGACAACAGGAACCAGACAAAGATGCCCGCTATGACCACTTCCATTCAACAATTCAACATTGTACTGGAAGTCATAGCCAGGGCCATAAGGCAAGAAAAGGAAATCAAAGGCATCCAAATGGGTAAGGAAGAAGTAAAATTCTCCCTATTTGCTGATGATATGATCCTATAGCTAGAAAACCCAAGAGACTCAATCAAAAATCTACTGGAACTAATTGAGAGATTTAGCATCGTGGCAGGATACAAGATCAACATCCAAAAATCAGTTGGATTCCTCTACACCAGCAAAAAGATTGCTGAAAAAGAAATCAATACCGTTTTCAATAGCTACCAAAAAAAATAAAATACTTGGGAATAAATCTTATCAGGGACACAAAAGACCTCTACAAAGAAAACTCTAAAAAACTACTTCAAGAAACCATAAGAGATCTACATAAATGGAAGAACATCCCATGCCCGTGGATAGGAAGATTGAACATTGAGAAAATGTCAGTTCTACCCAAAGCAATCTATACATTCAATGCAATTCCAAACCAGCTCCCATCAACATTCTTTAGGGATATGGAAAACCCAATCAATAACTTTATATGGAAAGGAAAGAGACCTCCGATAAGCAAAGCACTATTGAAGAAGTAAAACAAAGTAGACACTGCAAGATCTCAAAACCTACTATACAGCCACAGTAGTCAAAACTGCCTGGTATTGGTTTAATAACAGATACATAGACCAATGGAATAGAATTGAGAA
>NW_006921626.1:4531171-4532326 GCF_000298275.1 Orycteropus afer afer | reverse complement strand
TTCCTTATCAGAGAGTTCCAATGCTGCTTCTTCCTCAGGGATGTGTTCTGGATCTGTATCCTGCTCCCTTGTTTCTGTCATTTTATCTTGCTTCTTTGTGTGGACTGTGATGGTCTGTTTTTTCTGAGGCGTTGTGGTATTGTTGTATTTAGATGTCTGCTAACTATTTGTGAAGAGCAGCCAAGGGTGATTCAGGCTCTTCTTGGTGGTTTTTTATTGCTGGCCTATTGGTGGAGAAGAATGTAGTGGCTCTCACTCAGTAAGTGAAGTTGCAGGAGGTGTGGGTGTAGTTGTGTGTCATAGGGACTGTTGTTGTCTCCCACTCCATTAGACACAAATTACAATTGAATAACCATCAAAAAACTAAAAGCCCATGGATGAAAAACGCACCATGTAATCACACAGGAACAGTAACCAAAAAAAGAAAAAGGGGAAAAAAAGAAGAAAAAACAAAGAAAACCTGAAATATCTGGGGATAGGGCACTAAGAAAAAAAAAAAGTAGGGGAGGAGATTAATAAATGAAGAAAAAATGGGGAAAATGCACAAAGAAAAACAAGCAATGGGGTTAACCAAAAGAAAAAAGGGGGAAAAGAGGGGAAAAAAAAAAAAAACCTTAAATGAAAAAAAAAAAAATTTCAACCAGGCACAGGGAAAAGAAAAAATGCTTAAAACTAAGACCTAGGAGAGGAAGATAAATAATAATAATAAAAAGGACAAAAGTTTTAATAATATTAGTTGTTTCAGAACAGACAAATACAAGCAAACTAATCACCGGAAAAAAGAAAGCAGAAAAGAAAAAAATAAAAATTAAAAAAAGAGAAAGAAAAAAAAAATCAGTGGAGGACAGTGCAGGGCACCCAAGCTCTGTCTGAGCACACAGACTGTGATGGAGTTCCTGTGGGCCCAAAAGGTAGGTGGGAGTGGGGGATGGCCACACCTCCATTCACCAAGTGGGTGTGGGGTATAAGAGTAACAAGAGGAATTGCATACCTTGTCAGTCTTGTAGGTCCTGAGGGTCCTTGGGGTTGCTGGAGAGCAGAACATGTTCTTAAGCCCCAGGAATCTGCCAGAGCACTGTCTCTTTAAATATCCAAAATAGTCAAGCTGCTTTTTAAACCTTCAAAATGGCGGCATCCTCCAGACCGGCAAAAGTC
>NW_006921626.1:4519281-4530918 GCF_000298275.1 Orycteropus afer afer | reverse complement strand
TTCTGTGTCTGTGGTAATTGGTTTCCCTTTTGTTTGTTGAAGTGTCTGTGTATTCTTTCTGCCTAGTCCTCCATCTTGCCTGAACTCTTATTTTATTGCTTTTTAAAATTAGGTATTCAGAAAAGTATTAGTATCTCTGATTATTTCAGGATAATAAAGTTGATCTTATAAAATGATTGTTATATAAAAAGGCATGATTATGATGAGATTGAGAACCACTGTTCTAAACCAAACATGCACCTGGAGCTGCTATTTGTATTTACCTCCACAAGTGACTTCCTTCAACTCATGACCTTCAACCTCCCCATGCTTACTTAGAAGAGGGCAGGGCTGCACACAGAAGGCTCCCTTGACCATTCTAGTCTTCTTTTCAGATTGACATAAATCTACCTTAACCCACTTTTCTCTTATTCTCACTAAACTTTCTGTCCCTCAGACAAATCAAATCATTACTCTCCTAGAATCTTTATATCCTCTCCTACTTGAGATCATCTCAAAGTTAATACCTTCTTGTTATTCACCACCTTTAAAAGGACTTACTTTAAACACCCTTCTGCAAGGTAGTCCCCCATATCTTCTTCTTTACATCATACTATTTTGTCCCCTTCATAACATTTACCACTATGGTAGCATAGTGGCTAAGACACTTGCCTGCTAACCAGACGGCTGGTGGTTCAAACCCACCAGCCACTCCTCGGAAGGAAGGTTGGGCAATCCTACTTCCGTAGTGATACTGCCTCGGAAACCCAAGGAGGGGTCGCTATGAGTCGGGACCGACTCGACGGCACATAACAACAACAACAACAACAAAGATTATCTTATTCATTTCTTTACCATTTTAATGACCTTTCTCTTTACTAAAATGTAAATTCTAAGACTGCAGGGACCTAGTCTGGTATCTTTACCTTTGTGTTCCCAGCATCTAAACAACATCTGGCACATAGCAGATACTCAAAAAATAGTTGTTGAGTCAATTAAGGAACAATTAAGAATGGTGCTGTGCTTGTCCTTAAGGTGCTTTCAATGTGGTTGGCACAGCACAGTTCTAACCTCAGGAAGCCTTCAGAAAACAGACCAGATCAGCAATAATCAAACATCCCTAAATAACTGAGAGGGGAAACAAAGCAAAAAACAAACAAACAAACAAAAAGAACAATTACCATGGACTTCATTCTAACTCATGTCAACCCCAAGTGTGTCAAAGTAGAATTGCACGCCGTAGGATTTTCAGTGGCTGTTTTTTTCAGAAGTAGATCACTGCACATTTCTTCCAAGGTCCCTCTTGGTAGACTCAAACCTCTAACCTTTTGGTTAGCAGTTGTGATGTTAACCATATGCACCACTCCGGACCTATGAGATGGGAACCAAAAAGCCAAACTCACAGCCATTGAGTCAGTTTGGACTTATACTGACCCCACAGGGTTTCCAAGGGTGTAAATATTCATGGAAACAGACTGCCTCCTCCTTCTCCCACGGACTGGGTGGAGGGTTCAAACTACCAACCTTTTGGTTGCAGCCAAATGCCTTAACCCCTGCACTACCAGTTGTTGTTATGTGCCAAGGACCCGGACCTGACTCATAGCAACCCCACTTTGGGTTTCTGAGGCAGTATCACTACAGAAGAAGATTGCCCAACCTTCCTTCCGAGGAGTGGCTGGTAGGTTTGAGCCGCTAGCCTTCTGGTTAGCAGTCAGGTGCCTTAGGCACTATGCTACCAGAGCTTCTTGCACTACCAGAGCTCCTTGAAATGGGCACAGTCGAACCTTTATTCTCTAACTCACCTGAAGCACAGATGGATTTTCTGAGATAGTTCTAAAGCAGAGCAAAGAGGATCACCCCTCCCAGCCCCAAGCACACAAACCGTCTCCTGGGCTGGAGTCAGTAGATGGTTGCCCTTGGGTGGCTCGCTGTATTCTTGGCCATCTCTGAAACAGGTGGGGCTAGCTCATCAGGCAGCAGTAAGTTGTGTGTGGTCACACAGTACAGCAAGGAAGAAATCTGCCAGTGGTAAGGTCCAGCTGCCCAGGGTGCAATCAGTCTGCACCATCTGCAGCTGTCTGGGGATCAGATTTCCAGATCACCTGCTCTGGCCCAAGCTGCAGGAACTGAGCTGTCAGACAAAGCTGGGTAATTACCCCAGACTCATCTACACCTTCCCTGTCTATGTCCTAATTGGGGTTTAATGGCCTTGGTCACAGGAGGGGGCTTTTCCTGCCTTTCTAGACTTAGATTCTTTCATCTGAGCATCAGGCCAATTAGTTTAGCATCTGGGGTAATTGACAGAAGTCAGGCCTGACTACATGGAATTTCCAAGCCAGGCCTGGAAGGTCTTGAAAAGTCTTTGTGGTTGTTCCTATTGGTGGTTGTTGTTATGGTGGTGGTGTGTGTTTTCAATGTTACTGCAATGTAATTTAGAAGATGAGGATTGAAGTAGAGATGAAGGAAGCTGGAGCTTGAAAGGCATTTTAGATTTAAATTGCACTTAATTTTTATTTTTTCTCTTTTATTTCTATCATAAATGCTTCTTGTACCTAGTAGGCAGTGGTTTTACTGCAGAAAATTTGCTATGATGCCTGATTTGCGTATCCTTAGATCTTATACTCCAGCATAATTTATAGTCTCTTTGGAGCTACAATTCAAATACTTATCACTCTGGGTGGTACTTCTTGCAATTATTTATCTTCACTATCCTAAGTTCCTTAGTCACTAGTCCCAGGAAATGCAATTGTCCGCTGAGAAAGCACCTCATTTTTTTTTTATCTGCAAGCCAGAAGGACTTTAAAAACTCTTGGCCTCCTCCAACCTGGACAGTGGATACTGTCCAATAATTAGCAATCACACATTAGGATTGCCTCAGCCCTCCATCCCAGAAACAGGCAGCAGCTTGGGAGATAGGTGAATGCAATAAATAGATGCTTTACATCCAGTTCCTGATGAGATTTAAGTTCTGCTCTAGACTCTGGAGCAATTACCACAGCTAAACCAAAACCAAACCAAACCCACTGCCTCTGAATCAATTCTAACAAATAGCAACCCGTAAAGACAGAGCAGAACTACCTTATAGGGTTACCAAGGCTATACGTCTCTACAGAAAAGACTACCTCACCTTTCTCTTGTGGAGCAGCTGCTAGGTTCAAATCACTGAACTTTGGTTATCAGGTGAATGCTTTAACTATTGTGACACCAGAGCTCCTACTATGGCTAAACAGTCCCTAAAATAGTCTCTCCAAGAGCAAAGTAATTATCACCATCAGAACTTGGCAGTGGAGTAAACTGTTAGCTCAGATTCTCCTTGAAGTATGAAACAGATGATTGTAACCTACAAAAATACTGCTTGGGGAAGAGGGAGTTTGAATAATTATTGAATCATTGGGCAGTATTCTAGTAATTAGTGAAAAATGAAGTGGAAGGTGTACTTTGGAAAGCCTATAATGGATATGTCCTCTGGCAGGTCATATATTTAAACTTTGAGCTTAAAGCTCACAAGTCATGTTAGAGGAAGAAAGTGACAGACATTCACAGCTTTTTTTTTTTTTTTTTTTTTTTTTTTTTTTTCAGATGTTCAGGTATAGATGAATAAGAAACCATGAGGGTCTTACATAGTTAATATATGAAAATACCATTCCAATCAATCAATCCACAAGTATTCACTAATGTCTTCAAATGCACTCAGCATCAAAGGCTAGGTGCTACTGAGTATATGATGACAAAACACAAGGAGGGGTTGCTATGAGTCAAATCAACTCAAAAGCAGTGAGGTTGGTTTTTGGATTGTATATACATAGTATATATACTATATATGGTATATATACTATTAGTATACTATATACACATAATAAGGAGCTCTGGTAGCATAGTGCCTAAAGCACTTGACTGCTAACCAGAAAGCTGTCAGTTCAAACCCACCAGCCACTCCTCAGAAGGAAGATGGGGCAATCTACTTCTATAGTGATACTGCCTCGGAAACCCAAGGAGGGGGTTGCTATGAGTCAGGTCCTACTTGACAGCACATAACAACAACAACAAATATATATATATATATATATATATATATACTATATATAATTCATATATATATAAGACTTTGTAAATACCTGCCATTACTTTACATTATTAACCCTCACTACACTCTATAAAGTGGGTACTACTATCATTTCCTTTTCACATATAAGTAACTAAAGAATTTAAGTTGAACAAAGTAGCAGTTAGTTCCATACTTTTCTTTCTTTTGTAAAATAATTCAGTCATATAAAAGCATAGAAAGAACTACATTAAAAAAAGTTATATACCCATAATCCAATTTAAGACATAACTTGTTACTGACAGATGAAGCCCTCTGAATAACTCTCCTTAATCACATCTTTATGAATTACAAAAGAAAACAAAAATCCGCACAAATAGACCATCACAAAAAATGGAGAAAAGATTGAAGCTGTCAGGGTTTTTATTGTACTTGGATCCACAATCAATGCCCATAGAAGCAGGAGTGAAGAAATCAGATGATGTATTGCACTTAGCAAATCTGCTGCAAAAGACCTCTTTAAAGTGTTAAAGAGCAAGCAAAGATGTCACTTTGAAAACTAAGGTGAGCTTGACCCAAGCCATGGTATTTTCAATCTCTTCATATGCAGGCAAAAACTGGACAATGACTAAGGAAGACCAAAGAAGGATTGATGCATTTGAATTATGGTGTTGGCAGAAAATATTGAACATACGTGGACTGCCAGATGAGCAAATAAACATACCTTGGAAGAAATACAGCTAGAATGTTCTTTAGAAGTGAATGTGGAGAGATTTCGTCTCATGTCCTTTGGGCATGTTTTCAGGAGAACTAATCCCTGGAGAAGAATATTATGCTTAGTAAAGTAAACAGTCAGTGAAAGAGAGGAAGACCCTCAATGAGATGCATTAATACCATGGCTGCAACAATGGGATCAAGCATAACAATGATTGTGAGGATGATGCAGGACTTGGAAACATTTTATTCTGTTATACACTGGGTTGCTATGAGTCGTAACCAGCACGACTGCACCTAATAAGAACAAACACACTCTCTTTCTCCTCCCCCTAGAGTTAAACCCTCTCCATTTAGACCCCAACTCTTAAGCACTACCCTGGCCTATATCCATGAGAAATCAATAAGGATGACAGCCATCAGAAAGACTTCGTGGAGGTGGTGGGCTTGAATGGTAATTGATACTTAGATCAGTAAAGAGAAGAGACTTTCAGGCAGAATGAGAGTATGAAGGTGGACCAGAAAGCTGGGTTAGGAGAGGTAGAACTAATATAATCTTGACTGGAGGAAAGGGGACAAACTGGGAATACTTAGATTATGGCTTTTATAGAGTCAGATTGTATATGATCTCTATCAAGGGACATATAATATACAATAAAGAAATGATAAATCAAAATAAGGGAGCTATGGATCAATTTCACATTCACAAACCTCACCAGCCCAATTGCTCTTGTTCAGCACTTTACAGAGATTCTTGCATTGGGCTTGCCATACAGAGGATGTTCAACTAGCGTTTATTCAATGAAAAATTACTCAATGTGCATCAAGAAAGTCTCTGTGTCTCTTATGTCCCTCTAGTTCATCAGAGGTGGCTAAGGAAGAGAGAGATATGGAAAAGAGGAGAAGAATAAAAGAAGAGGAAGAAGCAGTGGAGAAGGTGGAGGAAGAAGAGCACAATTCAGTGTGCAATTACAATTACAATTTACATGCACATCAATTGATTCCATCATGTAGAGAGAGTAACAGAGAGTAGAAGAGAAGGGAGGATGGATGGATGGGAAGGGAGGGAGAGATGGAGAAGAGGGGGAGGGAGAGATGGAGAAGAGGGAGAGGGAGAAGGAAGAGAGAAGAGGAATTTGGTAATATTAGACAGGAGGAACTTCAGTGTGGAAAGCTTGAAGGAACTTGATTGGGGAAAGCTTGGAGTAAAAGAGACTTGCTAAGAGGCAGATGCAGAAAACAAACACCGTCTCACAAGGCACATCAGCACATTCCAAGTGCAAGTATGAAGAATGTAAGCCTTCATTTCCAATGGACAGTAGTACCTTGATTGCTGTTGGTGACATCTAAGTTCAGTTCCACAAACTAGGTTTCTTTGCTTCCTGCAAAGAGCTAGAGAAGGGACATAGCCACTCCCTCAAGAAACCCCAAGTCCAAAAATCCCCAAACCTAAAGTCTCTTGAACTTGCCTTAATATTCTATTCTATTTTCAAATTTTCTAGCCAGATCTTTAGCCATCAACTCACCTTCCATGACATTCCATTTTCTATAGGCTAAAATCCAAATTTCCTAGCATGGCATATGGGAAAGGATCTGTATTCTTTTGCCTATGTTTACCTTTTCAGCCTTTCTGTGCATCATTAAACTTATGTTTTTCCTCCAGAAGAAAAAGATTTTTTTCCCTACCTCTGTGCCTTTGCTTATATGACTTTCTCTAACCAGTATGCTCCCTCCGCCACTTCCTTTACCAGCTAGCAAAATCATACACATCTGTCAAGGTAGGGCTCAGGTGTTGTATACTCTATGGCTCTTCCCAACCTTCCTCAAGTTTAAATTAATCACTCTGGGTGCATATTTACTTTTATAGCATGCATCTCATCATATTATAATTACTGGTCCAACTCATAGCAACCCCTCCTTGGGTTTCCGAGGCATTATCACTACAAAAGTAGATTGCACAACCTTCCTTCTGAAGAGTGGCTGGTGGGTTTGAATTGCCAGTCTTCAGGTTAGCAGTGAAATGCCTTAGGCACTATGCCTCCAGAGCTCCCTTTTGTTTTTTGGTTTGGTTTATGTCTACATAGCTAGACTATAAATTCCTCAAGAGGAGAGATTTTATATCTATAAGAATTTTCAGTGCCCCACAGTATATAAAATGTTGTGCACTTATTTTTTTCTATATGTACTAATGCAATTTAGTATCTTGTTCATACCACTTAGAATTTGCCAACCTTTTTGTATAACACAATTTACCAATCAATACTGATGATACAGTATGTTCATGATCAAGCTGATATTTCATGACTAAATTATTTTCTTTTCCTGAAAGTCTTAATAAAGCAAAACTAATTTATTATTTTTCATGGTTCAAAACAGATTAATAAAAGTTTGTTTTTTTGCTTGTTTATTTGCAGGTCCTGCTGTGAAATGTGTTTTGATTTGTTTGTGTTATTTTTTGGTTTTATTATGATAAGTATATATACATAACAGCCAACTTGTCACTTCAACATTTTTTACATGTACGATTAATTCAGTGACATTAATTGCCTTCATCCTGTTGTGCAACGAACACCACCAATACATTTTCAAATTTTTTCATCACCATTAACAGAAGTTCAATACACACTATTTTTAATTAAAATTTTTTGACAGATAATAGATAAGGGGGTATTTATACTCACTTCAATGAGAGTATTGAAGAGATGTGGACATACTTCCAGAGTCACTATTTACTCACTTGATCATCCTTCACTCTACTCCAAGGACAGACCTTGTTAGCTGTACCAGCTTTGAGAAAACACTGGTACACCCCTACTGGGAGAGGGCTACACCTGGGAGTGGGTGTAAGGAAGTTCATGAGCAGATCCTCCCCTACTTTACCACTATGAGACCTGAATCCAATTGAGACACTGTCTGCCCTCCCCCCAAAGTCAGTGCAGGAAGAGGGAATTATGTTCTCGGGCAATGTTCAAGTTTTGGCTCTATAAAAGCCATAATTTTGAGCTATTCCAGAACCCTCACAAAGACTTGGGATTTGGTGCTTGTGATGGTTGGAGCTGTGTATCAACTTGGCTGAACCACAATTCTGTGTGGTTTAAGCAATTGTGATGTGGGTTATTCCCATGAAGGGATCAGAAATATATATTTTGAGCAGGCAATCTGTTGAAAGGGAGTTTCCCTAGGGGTGTGGCCTACTTCCAATATATTTATGGACATCCTGGGAAAAGAGACATTCTTCTGTGGATCGGGATCCTGTTGTGCAGCCTATAACTGTTCGAATAATCCACCATTCAGCCTGGAGATCTTGAATTCATCATTCACTGGAGTCAACAGCTGGTACTTCCTGCCAACTTGGAGCTCGTCAGCCCCTGCAGCTCCATGTGTTGGGAAAAGCCTCCAGCTTGATGTTTGATCCAAGAACTTGGGACTTGCCAACTTCTATAAGTGTGTGAGCCATTTTCCTAAGATAATTTTCTCTTTCTTTATATGTATACATAAGCTTTACTGGTTTTGCTTCTTAGAGAACCCAGCTTAACACAGTGCTCAACCAAGTGCCAACAAACTACACAGTCAAACAGTTTGAAAAATACAATATTGAGGCAACTAATCTGCATATGACACCAAGCAACTTCTGTTGTGCATTTCTCCTCACTGAATAGACCATAATAGCCATTCATTTGGAGTCTATGGATGAAGCCATAAATTCTTATATTTTTAAGTATAAATTTTTTTCCATTACAAACACCTAAGACCTTCATTCATCCCCATCTGTCAGTTTGGTGACAGTATGGTGTCACTATGCTGTCAGTATGGTGGCTTGCATGCTTCTATGAGGCTGGAAGCTATGCTGATGGTATGTCAAATACCTACAGGTTAACTCAGTATAGACAGGTTTCAACAGAGCTTCCACACTAGGAAGTAAGGCCCAGTGATCTACTTCAAAAAGTTAACCATAAAAAAACTTTATAGATCACAACAGAATATCATTCAATATAGTGGATATTCCCAGGTTGGAAGGCATTTAAAATACATAATGGGTGCAACAGTGGACTCAAACATACCAACGATTGTTAGGATAGCACTGGATTAGTCATTTTATTCCATCATATATGGGTTCAATATAAGTCAGAGATGAGTTGATGATAATTCACAACAACAAAGACCTTCATAGAGAAAATTTAAGTAGAAAACTATGTAATGAGAGGTACAATGTGTGTCCTTATAAATTGCCTTTAATTTACCAGAGATCCCAACGAACTCAGTGAGAACTATAGAGCTCCCTTTCACTTCCCTCTCCTTTGCCCACAACACTTGCACTCTTCCCTCTACCTCCTCCTCTTCACTATCCTGGGAACTCAAATCTTGGAGACCTTAGGGGAATCAGTGCTAGGCAGAGGGTTGCGTAGGAAGAATACTAAACAAGAAACAAACCAGATGTTGTCAAGTAAATTCTGATTCATAGAGACTCTGGAGGACAGAGTTGAACTGCCCCCATTGGGTTTCTAAGAAGGCTAAGGAAGAATAGTGGCTACAAATTAGATTATTACAGCTTTGCTTTAATTACACTTTCATGTGTCATCTCAGGAACCTGATCTTGACTTGTAGCATTGTCACTATTGGAATATATATTTTCAGTTGCAGATGAATAATTTTCAGTTGCTTATGAATAATTCTTTAAACATAACCCATTTGTAAGGCTGCCTGCATCAAACTAAATTCGAGGAACGACATTGGAAGATAAATTTGCATATGTCTGTCATACCATATAATGAAGGAAATGTTTCATAATAAGACAGAAAGTATCTGACTCCTGCAGTGCATTCCCATATGACAGACAGTTGTTCATTTTGGCAGCAGCTAATATTTCTGCCCTGGAACACATTTTTACATTGCTAATGAGACATATGATGCATTATTGAGGCTCTCAACATTTCAGTAAGTTGGTGACTTGTTACATGGATGAATATTGGGTAACTAGTTCAAGATGAATGAGTCTATTTGCTCTTAGAAGATATACATCTTTAAGGGAAGATAAATGGTCAATTAAAAAAAGATGAAGACATCTGGATATTTGGTTCCCCTGGAACTTCATTAACTCCACAAATAAACATGGTTTCCAGTTTTCAATCAACAAAAGTTTTGAGATAAGTCTGATTGTGTGAGGACTGAAATTGTGGGGATAGAATTGGGCACTCTGAATGTTTGACCCTCTGCCAAAAGTCCTATCTCACATCAAGGGAAAGGATTATTACTGAATCATTTAAGTAAAAATTGTCAAATGAGAATCTAATTTGCTGTGTAAACTTTCACAGAAAACACAATAAAATATTATTTAAACAACAACAACAAAAAAAAAAACGGAAATGAATAACAGGATTTGGAAATTACTAACCTTATGAGAAGAAAGAGAGAATGTGAGCAAAGTATCTTTGATCAGAATTTCCCAAAAGGGAGATTTAAGTTGTCTTGGACAACCTGCTTTACCCACTGCTTCGCTGACAGGTTTTTGTAAATATTTAACCAGGAGCAGGGAGAAAACGAGAAGAAAGAGGAAAAGAAAGTGGAGGGAGAAAAAAGAGGGCGAAGGTGCTTAAGAGGAAGAGAAAAGTGGGAAAAAGTAAATGGACTCTGAATAAAAAATGTTTGAGATGGTTAATTTTATATGCCAACTTGAAAAGGCTATGGTGCCCAGTTGTTTTGTCAAATACTAATCTAAGAGCTCTGGTAGAAAGTGCCTAAGGCACTTGACTGCTAACCAGAAGGCGGGCGGGTTCAAACCCATCAGCTACTCCTTGGAAGGAAGATGGGGCAACCTACTTCTGTAGTGATACTGCCTCAGAAACCCAAGGAGGGGTCGCTATGAGTGGGTCCGACTCGACGGCACATAACAAAAACAACAATCTAGATATCATTATGGAGTTTTTCATGTAATTAAGTAAATTGACTTTAAATAAAACAGATTATCCTCCATAATGTGGGTAATTAAAAAGAAAGAAAAAAAAAGAAACTCATTGTCATGGAATCTATTCCACTCAAATGATTCTATAGGACAGAGCAATTACCCCATAGGGTTTCCAAGGCTGTAGATTACCACATCTTTCTCCTATTGAACTACTGGGGAGTTCAAACCACTGGCCTTTCAGTTAACAGCCAACTGCTTAACCACAGGGCCACCAAGGTTCCTTATAATGTGGTTTGACCTCATTAAATCAGTTGAAGACCTTAAGAGCATAAGGGAAATTTTCCCTAGGGTGTGTTCTATCTCCAGATTATAGATACACAACTTGCTAGAACTCTTCTACTCATCCCATCACCAACCTACAGATTTTGAAAGTGGCAGCCCCAAAACTGTATATCTACATGTCTTTGGATAGTGGATAGATAGATATATAGATTAAAAAAAAAAAAAAGATAGATGTTGTTGTTAACTGTGGTTCGGATGGCTCCAACTCATAGTGACCCTACATACAACAGAATGAAACACTGCCAGGTCCTGCATTATCTCATAATCTTTGCTATGCTTGAGCCCATCACTGCAGTCACTATGTCAATTCCTCTTGTAAGGGGTCTTCTCTTTTTTCTCTGACCCTCTACTTTACCAAGCATGATATCCTTCTTCAGAGACTGACATGACCAAATTAGATGACACAAAGTCTGGTCATTCTTTCTTCTAGGAGAATTCTGGCTGCATTTCTTCAAGGACAGATTTGTTCCTTCTTTTGACAGCCCTTGGTATTTTCAGTATTCCTGGTTAACACCACAATTCAAAGGAATCAACTTTTCTTTAGTCTTCCTTATTAATTATTCAGCATTTACATGCAAATGAGGTGATTGAAAATACCAGGGCTTGGGTCAGGGGCACTGTGTTGGATTGGGTTCTCTCTCTCTCTCTCTCTCTCTCT
>NW_006921626.1:4480662-4513006 GCF_000298275.1 Orycteropus afer afer | reverse complement strand
GCAGTCATGTGATCCATCATGGGAACCATCACTCACAACTGGAGTCCAGCCAAGTTGACACATCTTCAACTATCACAGGCACCTTAGTCTTCAAAGTGATGTCTTGAAGATTTGCCTAGTGCAATATGTTTGATTTCTTGAGTGCTCTTTCCATGGGTGTTGATTGTGGATCCAAGCAAAATGAAATCTCTAATAACCTCAATATTTTCTTCATTTATCGTGATGATATTCATTGGTCCAGTTGTGAAGATTTTTTTTTCTTTATGTTCAGAGACATTGTATACTGAAGACCATAGTCTTTGATCTTCATCAGTAAGTGCTTCAAGTCATCTTCACTCTCAGCAAGCAAGCTTGTATCATCTGCATATCATAGGTGGTTTGAGTCTTCATCCAATCCTGATACCACATTCTTCTTCATATTTTCAGATTATTTGCATATCCTACAGATTGAATAAGTATGGTGAAATGATAAAAGCCTGACACACAACCTTCCTAATTTTAAACCATGTGTATCCTCTTGTTCTGTTTGAATGACTGTCTCCTGGTCTCTGTGCAGATTCCTCATGAGCACAATTAAATGTTCTGGAATTCCCATTCTTTGTAATGTTATCCATAATTTGTTATGATCCACACAGTTGAATGCCTTTGCACAGTCAATAAAACACAGGTAAACATCTTTACAGTATTCTTTGCTTTCAACCAAGATCCATCTGACATCAGCAATGATTTCCCTTATTCCACATCCTCTTCTGAATTCAGCTTGAATTTCTGGAAGTTCCTTGTCAATATACTTTTGTAACCATTTTTGAATTATCTTCAGCAAAATGTTACTTGTGTGTGATATTAATGATATTGTTCAATAATTTCCAAATTCTGTTGGATCACCTTTCTTTGGAAAGATAAATAAATAGATAATAGACAATAGATGATAGATAGATAGATAGGTAGATAGATAGATAGATAGATAGATAGATAGATAGATAGATAGATAGATTACTCTTTCTGTTTCTCTAGAGAACCCTAAGACAATGTTTAACTAAAAACTTCATCAAACTTTCCATCAGAGGAATGTCACTAAATATCACTAAATATCACTTTTTAGATTCTGATTTAAATTATTTGTATGAATTCACAAATTTCTTTGTAATACACAGAAGGCAAATCTTGCCTTTGTAACTTGAACTTTTAAGGCTTGATAAGTCTCAAGTCATTAGTTATAGGTTGTAGAATAGTGCAGCCCCTTCCTTTTAGAGAGGGATGGTAATCTGTGTACAATTGCACAGTTAGCTTGTGGTAGATAATGATCATTTTTTTCTCAGATTGTAACTTTCTTGAGGAGAAAGCAGTTGTTCCTGTTGTCTTTCAATCAGTCACATAGCTAGTAATGTGTCTTACTCTTGTATATGACTAATAAGTCTCACTGAATAGGTGGAGAACAAGCTCTGATTTATTCCACTCTAGAAAGCTACACAATGCAGCTGAGATTTGAAAAGTTGTCCCTTCTGGTAGCAAAAAGAATATCTCTCAAACTCATCATAATGCTTGTTGACACTTCTATACTGTTTCAAGTGTTTTACTAGTTACCAGTTGCTGACAAGTCCATTCCAACTCATGGCAACCCCATGTGTGTCAGAGGAGAACTGTGCTCCATAGGGTTTTCAGTGATTGATTTTTTTCAGATGGAGGTCACCAGGCCTTTCCTCTGCAGTGTCTCTAGGTGGACTTAAACTTCCAACCTTTAGGTCAGTAGCCAAATGCTTAATGTTTGTGCCATGCAGTGACTCCTCCCAAATGCTTTAGGTATGCCAGTTCATTTAAGCCTCACAACAACCTACATGGCAGGAATTTTTATCATAATCACTCTGATAAGCATCATCAATCTTGTTTTGTAAATAAGGAAAGTGGCAAAAAGAATTTAAGTAATTTGTCTGAAACCACATAACAGGAATGTGGCAGAACCAGGAATTCAACACAGGTAGTTTCTCTCTGATGGCTGTGTCTTGAACACTATGCAAAATTACCTCTCAGTGGTATGTTTGAAGGAGCTCTAGTGGCATAGTGCCTAAGTCATTTGACTGCCAACCAGAAGGCTGCTGGCACCCACCGGCCACTCCTCAGAAGGAAGATAGGGCAATCTACTTCTGTAGTGATACCACCTCAGAAACCCAAGGAGGGGTTGCTATGAGTCAGATCCAACTTGACAGCAATGAGTTTTTTGTTGTTGTTTTTGTTGTTGTTTTGGCTTGGTATTCTCAGACCTCTGATAACAGGAACAACAAAATCTCTAGTTTTTTAAAAACTTAGTTCTGATTAGACATGGTGAGTGCTGAAAAATTTGGTCCCTTTTGTCAAATTTATTTACTGGAGAATGACATCTTTCCTGTTGTATATATTTGTTTGTCTGTCAAGTTTTGCTACTGCACCTACTACATGCAGAGTTCTGACTACATTCAGTGTTTACTGACTTAGAAAACATGGCAGTAACTAATGATAATAGAATATAAGGTTAGAATTGTAGATAATTGTAAGTACCTCTGACATATTGTCTTGTTTCACAAGATAATTTTTTAAAAAATGTATGTAATACATATATACAATATATTAAAACATATTGTTAGCTACCATCTAGTTGGCCTCTTATTTGTGATGACCCCCTGCACAACTAATAGATATGCTGTCCAGTCTTGTACCATTCCCACAATGGGTTGAGGATTGGACCCTTGTGATTTACGGGGTTTTCATTTATTGATTGTCAGAAGTAGCTTGCCAGAAATTCTAGAACATTTAATTGTGCTCATGAGGAACCTGGACATAGACCAGGAGGCTGTTGTTCAAACAGAACAAGAGGATTAAAAAAATAAAATAAAATACAACTCACTGCCATCGAGTTGATGATTCCTAATCCCTCTTGGTCTGGAAGTTCCTGTTTAGCATCATAGCAACACAGAAGCCTCCACTGACAAATAGGATGGGCATGAGGTACATTGGCTGGGAATCGAACCTCAATCTCTCACATATAAGTGATGTGGCAAAGATTCAAACTGTAGACTGTCTGATTCCACAGCTCGTATAGGTCCCAAATTACCAGGACACATAGCCTCAGGCATTTGGTTTTGCAGTTGGTTAATTGCCCATACCTTGTATTAACTCTGTCACTTGAACAAGTTACCAAGTTTTCTCATATATGACATGTGGATGATAAAGCCAACCCCATTATATTGCTAGGAGCTCTAATAGCACAATGGTTAAAACATTCAGCAGCTAACCAAAAAGTCAGAAGTTCCAACCCACCAGCCACTCCACAGGAGAAAGATCAAGTTCTTTGCTTCTATAAAGATTTATTGTTGTTGTTAGTTGGTGCTGAGTCATCTCTGGCTCACAATGACCTCACAATCCTTGCTACACCTGCACCCATCACTGCAGTCATTGTGTCAGGACATCTCGTTAAGAGTCTTCTCCATTTTCATTTACCCTCTACTTTACCAAGCATAATATCCTTCTACAGGGAATGGTCCCTTCTGAGAACAGGACAAAGGTAGGTAAGATGAAGTCTGGCCATTCTCACCTCAAAGGAGCATTCTCTCTGCACTTCTTCCAAGACAGGTTTGTTAGTTCTTTTGTCAGGCCAAGGTACTTTCAGTATTCTTCACCAACACCACAACTCAAAAGCATCAACACTTCTTTGGTTTTCCTTATTCATTGTCCAACTCTCACATGCAGATGAGGCAATTGAAAATACCATGACTTGGGTTAGAAACACTTTAGTCTTTAAGGAGATATCTTTGCTTTTCAGCACTTTAAAAACATCTTTTGTAGCAGATTTGCCCAATGCAGTACGTCCTCTGATATATTGACTGCTGTCTCCATTGGTAGGGATTGGGGAACCAAGTAATATGAAATCATTGACAACTTCAATCTTTTCTCCATATATTGTGATGCTGCTTATTGGTCCAGCTGTGAGAACTTTTGTTTTAGTTATGTTGAAATGTAATCTGTACTGCAGACTGTACTCTATAATCTTCTTCAGTAAGTGCTTCAAGTCATCCTCACTTTCAGCAAGCAAAGTTGTGTTGTCTACATATTTCAGGTTGTTAATGAGTCTTCCCCCAATCCTGATGCCATATTCTTCTTCATATAATCCAGCTTCTCAGATTATTTGCTCAGCATACAGATTGAATAAGTATGGTGAAAGGATACAACCCTGACACACTCTCTTCCTGATTTTAAACCATGCAGTATCTCCTTGTTCAAGGAGTTCAAGCTGGTGGCATAGTGACTAAGGTATATGACTACTAACTAGAAGGTTTGCAGTTCAAACCTACCAGCCACTCTGTGGAAGGAAGACTGGGCAATCTACTTCTGTACAGATTCACTGCCTTGGAAACCCAAAGGGGGTCACTATGAATTGGAATCAACTCGATGGCAGTGAGTTGTATTTTTTTTTTTTTTTAATCCTCTTGTTCCATTTAAATGACAGCCTCCTGGTCAATGTCCAGGTTCTTCATGAGCACAATTAAATGTTCTAGAATTCCCATTCTTCTGAATGTTATCCATAATATGTTACAATCCACACAATAGAATGCTTTTACATAGTCAATAAAGCACAAGTAATATATTTCTGGTATTCTTTGCTTTCAGCCAAGATCCATCTCACTTCAGCAATGATATCCATCATTCCACATCCTCTTCTGAATCCAGCTGGCAGTTTTGGAAGTTCTCTGTCAATGTACTGCTGCAACTGTTTTTTGAATTATCTTCAGCAAAATTCTACTTGTGTGTGGTATTAATGATATTGTTCAGTAATTTCCACATTCTGTTAGATCACCTTTCTTTGGAGTGGATACAAATATGGATCTCTTCCAAACAGTCAGCCAGGTAGCTATCTTCCAAATTTCTTATCATAGATGGGTGAGTGCCTCCAGTGAAACATCTGTTTGTTGAAACATCTCAATGGATATTCCATCAATTCCTGGAGTCTTGTTTTCACCAACTCCTTCAGTGCTGCTTTAACTTCTTCCTTCAATACCATTGGTTTTTGATCATATGCCACCTCCTGAAGTGGATGAACATTGACCAATTCTTTTTGGTACAGTGACACTGTGTATTCCTTCCATCTTCTTTAGATGTTTTCCTGCATCATTCAATATTTTGCTCATAGAATTTTACAATATTGCAACTCAAGTCTTGAATTTTTTCTTGTTCTTTCAGATTCAGAAATGCCAAGAGTTTCCTTCTTTTTGGTTATCTAAAACCAAATCCATAAAGATTTATAGCCTGGAAACCCCATGGGGCAGTTCTACTTTGTCCTATAGTATTTCTGTGAGTTGGAATCAACTTGATGGTAGTGGGTTTATTTATTTTGTTATTTATTTTGGTTTATCATGTTGTTATGACTATCATGTAGGATAAAATGGAAGAACACCCTCTACCCATGGGCTACTTAATGAATTTTAGTTCTCTTCTCTTCTCAAAGAAGCCATTTGAAATTTCCAAGGATCTTGATTTTTTTGCAGTATTTTCCTCCATCTTACTTGCCATCTCTTCTTCTACCCAAAAAATATATAAGAGGAGCACCTTCATACAGTTCATACCTTCTGAAATATTCCATTTCAATCCTTTCCTAACATGATTTCAAGGGAACAAAAGCTAAGCTTTCATGAAATCAAGTCTCAATTGCATACCTAAAGCAGATGGTCCATGACCCCCACCTTATACAAATGCCAAGTCTTTCCTGAAGTCAGCAGTTTTTGATCAGCAGGCCATGACTCATTGGTGACTCATAAAATTAATTTATGAGGTTGAAAACAGCATTTTTGAAAATATAATAAAGTCAAATGGATTTTAAAATATCAGTTTATTGTACTCTGAGGTAAGAGACAGTAGTGTTGCTTTGTGCACATTTATTTCAGTGTGTATAGTGTGAACACACTAAGTCACAATGTATTTCTGACTTCAACTCATTGGTGAGTTTCTTGGAGAAGAGCTTCAAAGTCAAAAAAACTCTTGAAGAATTTATTCTGTAACCAAAGCCAATACAAGTTGATACCATATTAACTTGGTTTAGGAATTACTAATCTAATCTTAACAGTACTAATTTATCTGTTATGAAGTATGGCCATCCAAAATTAATTTATTGAAGGACTAGAATCCAAAGGCCCAGAAGAATCGGTGTCAGATTTCTCTATTATTGATTTTCAGTATAGTTTCTGTCTAAACTTTCCATAACTTCATCCTCAGTATTCTTCAGTAAGTTTGAGAGCCTTTCATAACTTGATAAGCTTGACAGGTGTCTTTTTAAGTAGTGCTTTGACACCCATCACCTTAAGTTTCATGAGCATAAAGTCTGTGTTTTTCTTAGTCACAGCATTCCCAACCCACTTAATCACCCTTTATTCCCAAAGTCCAGAACTGTGCCTGACACATTATAAAAACTAAATAGTATTTGTTGAATGAATTAACAGTAAATATCACTCCAGATACCAAAAAAAAAAAAAAAAAAAGTGACTTCCTCCAATATTCTAATCCATTTAGCTACCTAAGTATGTTTCTTTTCTATTTTAAGAATAAAGAAGCCAACCAAGTATTTCACTACCAGAAAGAGACCTAATAGTACAAGAAGTTAAATGACACCACAAGGAAGCAATTAGTCAAATCCTTAGTGAGGGACATTTCACACAACAAAAATTTGGTATCATCAACACATCTATGGCATAAAATTATAAAGAAGAAGAAGAGGAACTATTATAAAATAAGGGAGAGTTAATAGGCAAAACAACTATTTCCATGACTGGACTTTGGATTCTGAACTATAAAAAGATATTTTGAGGGAATCAGGAAAAAATAAATATTGACTGAGTATTGAATGATTTTAAGGAATTATTATTAATTTGTTAGATATGATATTGGCATGGTGATTATGCTAAAAATATGAAGACCTTATAGGGTAGCAATGCATAGAGATTATTTATAGGGAAAAAGACATAACATTTGTGATGTGCTTTAAATATATAAGAAAAGAAGATGTATAGGTGTGTCAGGAGGTTTAGCAAAAATAAAATTGGTCAGATGTTGATTATTAGGAAAACTAAAGAATAGGTACATAGGGGTTCCTTATACTTTATATCGACTTTTGTATATATTTTAAAATTTTCATAGTAAGAAGTAAAAGGTATCTTCAGCAGAAAAAAAATGGCAATGTAAATCTCCAAGACATCGGTGTCATGCTCTCTTATATAGCCCTATTCCAGGGGGACTCAAGACAGCATTTACTGGGCTTTGTACACTGACTTTGAACACTTTCCAAAAGTGGTAATCTGGTGTAACTTGCTCATTATTATTATTTTTTTTAAAAAATAAAAGATCATATGCCCTGTTAGAAGCAACAAAACTTCATTCTATTCATCTTGAACAAAATATTCCTCCCAGTACAGCTTTTTTCTTGAAAGAGGAGGAGGGCAGAGAGGGGCTGAGGTGAGAGGTCAGGGAGAAGAAACGACCATTGAGTTTTCCACATTCAGGAGAATGGCAAGACCCTTGGGGAGACAGTAAATTGAAATTAAGGCTGTTCCAGGCAGTCTACAGGATGTGCCTGCAAATGTAGACATATTGAAATGGTGAAAAAGTCTGTTTGTGCCCATTCATATGAAGTGAATGCCTTGTAATTTGCTCCAGCCCCTGGGAATGGTGGCTGGATTGAGGGACGGAGGCCGGAAGAATGGGATGGATTTGACATAAGTACTTTTAAGTGCACTGAAGGCTCGGCTCCTCCCTGCGGTTTAATGGCAAAGTCCACTGGGAGCTACAAGGAAGGAGCCGAGTGAATCCCTACAGCTTTTCTTTTTAAGGATAACAAATCTTAAAACAGGTGTGAGCTCGGAAAGAGCCTTTTCCTACTCCTTGCTTTTTGAGTCTTCTGTGGCCAGCCAGCTCTCTGTATATTATTATCATTCCACAGAATGAGGGCTAGGGTAAAGGAAGGGAGGAGAGGAAAGGGAAGCTGAATAAACAAAAAATGCTTGGAGTGACTAATATTCATTAAGTCCACTGGTCATGCGCTATGAAATTTATTAAACTCTGGTTTACAAGAGAATGTATTAGTGAGGCTAATGAACACAAATGAAAAAGAGGCCTCCAGGAAATGGTTTCCTGAACCTAGATGGGACTGGTGAGTAATGTGACAAGAGATTATAATGTTAAAAGCTTCTATTATAGTCTAGAAGGCTGATTATTGAAAAAAGCATGCTTTCACTGACGAAGGAGATAGGAGGGAGGCTAAAAGTCTGACTTGCCTGGAGAAGAGGCCTAAAGCTTTTCATTTATATTCATTAAGCAAAGAGACTCTGTGGTGCAGGCCTCTGAACTTCAGTGCTGCCATCTGGTGGTGAAAGTGCTTGAGATTCCAGTGAATAAAGATGGCGGTTGCATGTTAGGAATTTGAGACCTAAAAAAAAAAAAAAAAAAAGCAGTTGCCATTGAGTGGATTCTGATTGATGGCGATGCTGTATGTTGCAGAGTAGAACTGTGCTCCACAAGAATTTCAAGGCTGTGACCTTTCAGAAGCAGATTGCCAGCCTTTCCTCCAAAAGACATCCATTGATCAGTTTGAACTATCAGCCTTTCAGTTAGTAGCTGAGCACTTAACTGTTTATGCCACCCAAAGACTAAAAACTGAGTCACACTTCACTGTTTCCTGAGTAACTGTTGTGGAAACTCTTTGGAATATGTCATCGGGAGCAAAGACAAACGTTCACACAGTCACCAGCTATGCAGAATCTGGATGAAATACTATATAAACTACACAATTATCCCATTCTGCCATCTATACCAACAGGATCTTAGCCATTAATTTTCACACAATCCTAACTGCAGCCTTAGGCTCAGTCATTACTCTCCCAGGGAGATGCTTCATAAACTAATCCAGTTGCTCTGACCAAAAACCTTGGGGTCATCCTTGACTCCCCCCTTCTTCCGATGGCCATCATGTGATCCATCAATAAATTCTGTTGCCACTATAGTCACAATGTTCAAGACCACTTATCCTCTGATAGGCTACCCTGACTTGAATTACAGCATCTCTCTCTTGGAAGATTGCAAATAGACTCCCAACTGTGTTCCCTATTTCGGTCTGGCAGTCCACAATCTGTTCTCCTCCTGCCAGAATGAACCATTAGAACATATTAGATCATTTCACTTCTCTGCTCAAAACCTTCCTGTGGCTTCTTAGCTCACTCAGAGCAAAATTTAAAGCCCAATAATGGGCCTACAAGGCCCTAAGTGATCTGGCCCCAGTTACCTTTCTGACCTCATCTCCTACCCTCTACCCTCACTCACTCTGCTCCAGGAACATTGGCCTCCAGGCAAAGAGACCAAGCGTGTTTCTGCCTCAGTTCCCTCTGCCTGGAATGATTTCTTTGGACATCTGCATGGCTCGCCCTCCCTTCGTGTCTCTAACCAAATGTTACCTCACCAAGAAGGCCTTCATTATTTATAGTCTTATCATTCTTTATTTTTTCCTCTGCTTTATTTTTTATTAACATCACTTGTTACTCCTTGAAATACTATATCTATGCTAATGTTATTTGTCACCCCAAAATCTACCACAACAGAATGCAAGTTCCATGAAAGCAGAGGTTTTGGGAATACAGTATATTTCAACATGATTCATTTGTTTCTAAAACTTCAAAAGCAGTCAATAACCACTTTCTTGAAATCTTGTATCAATTATTTCTAATTGTAAGCTTCATAGGGCAGAGTTTTTGTCTGACTTCATCTCCCTGTGTTTACAGTGTCTAGTACAATGCCTAAGGAGCTCTGGTGGTATTCTTTGTCTTTTTTATTTTAAAAATTCAAGTGGGTGTGTAAAAGTATATCATTACGATTTTATTTAGCATTTCCCTAATGACTAAAGTTGTTGAGGCTTTTTTCAAGTACAAAAACTATTAGCACTTGTATATTTCCTTTGATGAAATATCTATTCAAATATTTTACCCATTTTTAATTGTTGTTGTTGTGGTTATGTGCCGTTGAGTGGGGCCCGACTCATAGTGACCCCTCCTTGGGTTTCCGAGGCAGTATCACTATGGAAGTAGATTGCCCTATCTTCCTTCCCAGGAATGGCTGGTTTTTATTCAGATTGTTAAATATTGTATTATTATTGAGTTATAAGAGTTCTTCTAAGGTACAATGATACAAATGATACAAGATGATATAAGATACACTGATACTAATACTAGATAAAATATAAAAATCATTTCCAAATATTTTCTCCCTGTCTGTGGTTTTTCTTTTCATTTTATTAATGGTATCTTTGGTAAGAAAAATGTTTTAAATTTTTATAAAGTTCAACTTATTAATTTCTCCTTTTATGGTTCTTGCTTTTTGGATCATATCTAAGAAATATTTGTCTACCCAAGATCACAAAGATTTTCTCCAATGTGTTCTTCAAGAAATTTTATAGTTTCAGAGCTTAATTTAGGTGCTATAACATTTTGAGTCATTTTTTTTGTGTGTAAAGTGAATAAGTTTGTAAGTTGTTGTGAATTTTTTTTTTTTTTTTTTTGCATGTGAATATTCAACTGTCCCAGCTTACTCTTGAAAAGACTATTATCTCCCTGCTTTTGTTGAAAATCAGTTATCTGTTACTGAAAGTTGGCAATTCAAACCCACCAGCCACTCTTCGGAAGGAAGGTTGGGCAATCTACTGTAGTGATACCACCTTGGATACCCAAGGAGGGGTCGCTATGATTCATTACTACTCCACGGCAGTGGTTGTTTGTATTATTACTGAAGGTGTTTATTCCTGTACTGTCAGCTCTACCTTACTGATCTAAATGTTTAATTGCACCAATACCACACTGTGAATTTTACTATGACATTGTAGTCAGTTTTGAAACCAGGTAGAGTCAGTCTTCTAAATCTGTTCTTCTATTTCAAAATTAGTGCAGTTCTCTAGATCCTGATTTTATGTAAATTTCAAGATCAGCTTGTTAACTTTTTCAAAAATACCTGTTGGTATTTTGATAAGAATTGCAGTGATTTTATACACCAATTCAGAGTGAATTTCCCAATATTGTCAAATATTGAGTCTCTCAGACCATGAACACATGAAATATCTCTCATTTATTTAGGTATTCTTTCATTTCTTTCAGCAATATTTTGCAGCTTTCAAGATACAAGTTTTGTTTTGTTTGTTATTGTTAAATTTATTGTTTCATTTTTTCATGGTAAATTTAAATAGGATTGTTTTCTCAATTTTGTTTCAGCCTACTCATTGCCAATATATAAAAATACAATCGATTTCTCTATATTGGTACCTCATTTATTAATTCTGTATTTTTTGTGTATTGATTCCTTGGGATTTTCTACATTCAGAAGCATGTCAATCTGCTTGGGAAAAAAAAATGCATTCTAACCTTGTTGTATAGAGTGTTCTTTTATGTAAGGTTCTGTCTTAGTGATCTCACACACTGCCATAGAGTCGATACCAACCCATGTTGTTGTTAGGTGCCATCGAGTCACTTCCGATTCATAGCAACCCTATGAATAGCAGAACAAAACACTGCCAGGTTCCACGCCAGCTCCACGATCTTTGCTATACTTAAGCCCTTCACTGCAGCCATTGTGTCAATCCTTCTCATTGAGGGCCTTCCAACCTCTTTGGTCCACCTGACCAAGCATGACATCCTTCTCCAGGGAATGGTCCCTTCTGAAAACATGACCAAAGTAGGTGAGATGAAGTCTAGCCATTCTTGCCTGCAAGGAGCATTCTGGCTGCACTTCTTCCAGGACAGATTTGTTAGATCTTTTAGCAGTCCATGGTACTTTCATCATTCTTCGCCAGCACCATAACTCAAAAGCATTGACTCTTCTTCAGTCTCCCTTATTCATTGTACAGCTCTCACATGCATATGAGGCAACTGAAAATACCATGGCTTGTGTCAGGCGCACCTTAGTCCTTAAGGGGATATCTTTGCTCTTCAACACTTGAAAGAGGTCCTTTGCAGCTGGTTTGTCCAGTGTTATATGTCACCTGATGTCTTGACTGCTGCTTCCATTGGCATCGATTGCAGAACCAAACAATGTGAAGTCTTTGACAACTTCAAACTTTTGTCCATTTATCATGATGCTGCTTATAGGTCCAGTTGTGAGGATTTTTGTTTTCTTTATATTGAGGTGTAATCCATACTGAAGACTGTATTCTTTACTCTTCATAAGTAAGTGCTTTAAGTCATCCTTACTTTCAGCAAGCAAAGTTGTGTCATTAGCATATCTCAGGTTGTTAATGGCTCTTTCTCCAATCCTGATGTCACGTTGTTCTTCATAAAGTCCAGCGTCTTGGATTATTTGCTCAGCATACAGATTGAACAAGTATGGTGAAAGGATACAACCCTTATGCACTTCTTCTTGATTTTAAACCGTGAAGTGTCCCCTTGTTCTGTTTGAATGACAGCCTCTTGGTCTTGGTCAATGTTTCCCATAATTTGTTATTTGTTATGATCCACACAATCATAGCCAATAAAACATAAGTAAACATCTTTCTGGTATTCTTTGCTTTGAGACAAGATCCATTTGACATCAGCAATGATAGCCCTCATAGCAACTCATAGCGACCCCCATTGGGTTTCCAAGGCTGTACATCTTTAAGGAAGCAGACCGCTCTATTTTTCTTCCACACAGAAGCTCATGGGTTCAAACCACTAACCTTTTGGTTAGCATCTCAATGCCTTACCACTATACTACCAGAGCTCCTTGCCTTAGTGATCTACTGCAGCTATAACAGAAATATTGTGAGAGGTTTTCACAAACAGAAGTGTGTTCTCTCACTGTTTAGAAAGCTAGAAGTCCAAATTCAGAAAGTGAATTATTTTTCTCACTGTTGGCTCTGCTTGTTTCCTGATTCCATGGTGATCTCTATATATTTTGACATTTATCTTCCCCCAACTCTGCTTACACATTCGTTTCTTTAATCTCTTTTATATTCAAAAGAGATTGACTCATGACACCTCCTACATTAATCCTGCCTTATTAACATAACCAAGATAACTCATTCCCAAATGGGGTCATAACCAGAGGCATAGAGGTTTACAACACATATTTTAAGGGGAGACAATTCAATCTAAAACAGGCTGAGGTGCTTGAAAGTGTAGTACAAGTTTTCTATACATTTGATAATTTTTTGTCTCATTGTTCTATAAATTATTAAGAATAAGATATTAGGATCTCCAACTACTATTGTTGAATTATATATTTCTCCATTAAATTCTGTCTGTTTCTACTTCATTTATTTTAGGGCTCTGTTGTTTGTTCTGGTGGCATAGTGCCTAAAGGCATTTGACTGCTAACCAGAAGCCTGGCAGCTCAAACCCACCAGCCACTCCTTAGAAGGAAGGTTGAACAATGTGCTTCCATAGTGATACCACCTTGGAAACCCAAGGAAGGATCACTATGAGTCGGATCTGACTCGACGGCAGTGTGTTGCATTGTTGCATTGTTGTTGTTAGGTAAGTTTGCATTTATAATTATTATATTTTCCTGATGTATGAGATGTCCCTTTGTCATCGTAAGTTCATTTTCTCTGATACTAGTTTAAGTACTCAAGCTCTTTATGATTAGTATTTGCATAATATATTCTTTTCTATCCTTTTACTTTCAGCCTATTTATGTCTTTCAATCTAAATATATCCCATGTAGATAGCATACAGCTAAACCTTGTTTTTTAATCCAGCCTTACAATGCCTTTCAGTTAGAGTATTTAGATCATTCACCTTTAATGCAATTATTGATATGCTTGGATTTATATTTCCAACTTTTTTTTTTCTATATGTCTCCTGCAGTTTTGGTTACCTACTCCTTCTGTAATGCCTTCTTTTGTGTTAAAAATATTTTTTTTATAGTGTAATATTTTATATTTTTATTTTCTTAGTGATTGCCTTAGGGATTAAGTTCATTTTAGTTTATCACAATATACTTCAGATTGTTGTTGTTATGTGCTGTTGAGTCAGACCTGACTCATAGAAACCCCTCCTTGGGTTTCTGAGGCAGTATCACTACGGAAGTAGATAGCCCCATCTTCCTTCCAAGGAGTGGCTGGTGGGTTTGAACCTCTAGCCTTCTGGTTAGCAGACAAGTGTCTTAGGCACTATACTACCAAAGCTCACAGATTGTTTTTAGGTGCTTTCAAGTCAGTTATGACTCATAGAGACCCTGTGTACAACAAAATGAAAAACTGCCCAGTATTTTGCCAACATCACAATTGTCACTTTGTTTGAGCCCATTGTTGCAGCCACTGTGTCAATCTGTCTCCTTGTGGGTCTTCCTCTTTTTGTATGACTATCTACTTTACCAGGAGCTCTGGTAGCTTAGTGCCTAAGGCACTTGTCTGCTAACCAGAAGGCTGTAGGTTCAAACCCACCAGCCACTCCTCAGAAGGAAGGTTGGGAAATCTATTTCCATAGTGATACCATCTCACAAACCCAAGGAGGGGTCGCTATGAGTTGGGCCCAACTCCGCAGCAGGTAACAACAACAACAATATCTGCTTTACCAAGAATTGTGTGTTCTTCTTTAAGGACTGGTGCCTCTTGATAACATGTCCAAAGTACATGAGACAAAGTCTCACCATCCTTACTTCTAAGGAATATTTTGGCTATACTTCTGTGAAAAAGATTTGTTCATTCTTCTTGCAGTTTGTGGTATATTCAATATTCTTCACCAACATTATAATTCAAGTGCATCAATTCTTCTTCTGTATGGATTATAGCTCAACAGAAAGAAAACAAAAATACTCACAACTGGACCAGCTAGCAATATCATGAAAAATGGAGAAAATACTGAAGTTGTCAAGGATTTCATTCTACTTAGATACACAATCAATGCCTAAGGAAGCAACAGTTAAAAAATCAAATGACATATTGCATTGGGCAAATCTGCTGCAAAATATCTCTGTAAAGTGTTGAAAAGCAAAGATGTCACTTTGAGGACTAAGGTGTGCTTGACCTAAGCCATGGTATTTTCAATCTCCTTACACCTATGTGAAAGCTGGACAATGAATAAGGAAGATCAAGGAAGAATTGTTTGTCTTCAGATTAATACTAATTAATTCTAGTAAAATATAGAAATGCTGTTCTAACATAACCCATATCTTCTATTTTCCTTGGTACTACAATTGTCATATATATTGCATTGGCATAAACTCTAAGCCTAACCGTATAGTGTTATATTTATTGCTTCATACAACCATAACTACAACTTTAAGCTGGGTCTGCCTGCTTGCTCAGTGTGCCAATATCATCATGTCCACCAACCACGATGCTTACCATAGCTATTGTCCATCATTCTTAATCAAGTCATAATGCTTCAGGTGTGTGTTTTCATGATCTATTCTCCTCATGCCAGATCCTCCCTGAAGAGCTGGGGAATGGGTAGGAAAGAACGGGAACAGCTCCAGGGAAAATCACATATTCCCATTATTCTTAGAGGTTATTCAGCAGTTTTGCACGCTGATTAAGCACCTTGGCTACTAACCAAAACGTCTGCAGTTGGAAGCCACCAGTTACTCCATAGGAGAAAGGTGTGGCATACAGATTACAGCTTTGGAAACTCTGTCTTGAAGGGCTGCTGTGAGTTGGAATCAGATTGATGTAAATGTTTTTTGTTTTGTTTTGTTTTTTAAAGTAAACTTTAAGCACTAAAAAGAAGCTACCATATTCCCACTGCTTTTGCACTCATTAAATTAGGTGGATTTAACCCCTATTGCTAAATAACATGAAATGGAAAGGACTTAATAAATTTTAGTAACATAGGAGACTATGTGAAGAAGTAGCAGGAAATCTCTCAATGTGAACATTGTCCTTTTTGGAAAGAAACAAATGTCTGGGAAGTGTAATTGACCGAGGTATGGCAAGGCCCAGGAAAGTAAAATCATGAATCAGTGTTCCAGTCTTTGGTTCTTTCAAACACAGAAAGAAAGAAAATAAATTTAAATTTCTATAAAATAGAATTAGGTTAGTTTTATGGGAACTTTTACAGAGTAGAAAACATAACATTTTTCTGAAGCATGTTACAGAATATATATCTAAAGTCATTTTTCAGAAATGGGACTATATTTATTTTTCAGTAATATTTTGTACTGAGACATTGGTGAGGCTTGGAAAAGGGTTGGAGAGATTTTCAAAAGCCTTTTTTAGATAGTAATAATGGTTGCACAATATGAAGAATGTAATCAATGTCATGTAGAAATTGTTAGATTGGTGAATGGTTTGTTGTGTATATTTTCACCACAACAAAAAATTGAGAAAAAAAGTTCCTTCTGAGAATCTTGAAATCTAGATTCATGGCTCTCTTCACTTCTGTATACACAGCTATATCATTTGAATTAAAGCAAGACAGATTCATAAGTTTTAAACATACAAGAACCTCATACATTTATCTCTCCAAAATTCCATGATGGTGGATTTTCACAAGACCCAAAGGCTTTGCAGAGACATTGAATTGTCTTTTTATTTGTATACCCTTCCTATATTGAAAGACAAATAATAAGGAAGAAAGCTAATGTTATAATCAAGGGAACACAGCTGATGCCTAGGTTTGGCCACCCAGAATGCACCAGGATTAATGATAGCTTGACTTCACAACATCCTGACCACAAGAGATGAAGTCACCCTAGGAAGTATTTTGTAGAAGAAAATAAAATCAACAAAGTGGAAAAAGAAAAAAAGCATAATGTCTGAAATACACATTGTCCAAGTTTGTTTTTTTCTCCATTAATTTTGGAAGCCCTTGAGTGTTTCCAGGGAAATTTAATCTGCATGTTTCTGAACCATTTACACTTAACTCACCACAATGTTATATTGTAAGAGCCATTTCTTGTCCAAAAGACCCTCTGAACCTTGTTCATAAAGCTTTTTATTAAAGCTATTGATTTATTTTACCTAAGAAATCAAATCATGCTTTTCCAGATTGAAAGGAACATTTAAATGAACCCTAAAGTCCAAATATGTGAGGGACAAGAGGAATGCACATTTGATCAAAGCACATCCTTATTCAGATCCCCAACCAAAAGTACTTGAGGTTACACAACATCATGGAAAAGGATTCAATTGAAAAGATACTGCTTTCTTGCTCTTTGGAATCCCTGGGTTGCGCAAATGATCAGTGCACACAGAGGCTAACCAAAAGATTGGAAGTTTGAGTTCACTCAGAGACCCCTCAGAAGAAAGTCCTGGCAATGTACTTCTGGAAAATCAGCCATTGAAAACCCTAGGGAGCACAGTTCTATTCTGACACATATGGGTTGCCATGACCTGGGGTCAACTAAATGACAACTGTTTGTTTGTTTGTTTTTCCTCCTTGCTCCTTGGATGGCCAAAGTGAGCCCACTCAGAGATATTTACTCATTTGTTTGTTTGTTTGTTTATTGTGATTTGGGTGAAAGTCTACAGAGCATACTGCAACAATTCATAGATATTTTGTTCTGTGGCATTCATCACAATTCCCACAATGTAACAGCACTCTTCCTGCTTCCTCTCTGTATTTACTATTTCCCTTTGTCCTTCTCTCATATCCCTTGCTTTCTTAGCTTTATCACTGGGCAAATACTGCCCTTTTGATCTCATCTATTTGATCATTCTTATCTGTGCATACCTTCCTGGTATTATTGTTCACCTTGTATTCCTGTCTACCATTTGGCTGAAAGTTGAGCCATGCGGGTGACTTCAGTTCCCAGCTTGAAGAGTAACTAAGAGCCATAGTCTCAGGCATTCCACCAGTCTCTATCAGACCAGTAAGCCTGGTCTTTCTTATGACTTTGAGTTTTGCTCCACATTTTTCTTCCACTTTATCAGGGACTTCCAATTTGATCCCTTTCAGAACAGTCAGTAGGCACCATCTAATTGTGGTCTCAGGGTCACGAAAGCTGGGGTTCACATGGATCGTTAGTCCTTTGGACTAATTTTTTGCTTGCATCTTTGATTTTCTTCACTCTTCTTTGCTCCAGACAAGGAGAGACCAATTTCACATCTTAGATGGCTGTTTGCAAGCTTTTAAGACCCGTTACTACTCACCAAAGTAAGATGTAGAACATTGTCTTTGTGGACTGTGTTATGCAAATAGACTTTGATTTCCCCAAGATTATGGTACGGCCCTGAGCTTCCATGCCTATTGACTCATTCTAGCAAGGTATTTTGTTATGACTAAGAAGTTTTCATAACTCTGCCTCTTGTTTGCTCTACTAAATTCATGGATATATTTGCACACATATAAATATATAGGAACAACCTTTATCAGACTTATGTATATTCATGGGTGTAGTCCCATTCGCCTTCCCATCCCAATTCAGCTTGAGTGTCTACCTATATATCCACTATTAGATTATTGTTGTTACTGGTTCTGCAGGATTGTGTATTTACCTTTGATGCCTTTAACTTTTGCACTCCTCCCAGTGTCTTCCTCTGCTTTCAAAGAAAGATGGGGTGGTCTGCTTCCATAAAGATTTACAGTCTTGGAAACCCAGTGGGAGTTGCTATAAGTCAGAAAGTCAGAACTGGCTTGATGGCAGTGAGTTTGCATATATATATATATATATATATATATATATATACACACACACACACACACACACAAATACATATCTATATCTATTGCTGATGGTGGTAAATCCTTTGGAGAAAAGCAAGTTAAAAGAGAAGATAAGGAATGCTAGAGAAAGGGTGATCTTTTAAAGGATCACTTGGACAAGAGGACATAAACATAATAAATAACTATGCACCCAATGAAAGAGCCCCAAAATATACAAGGCCACAGAATTGAAAATATAAATAGATGACTTCAAAGTAATAGTAGGAGACATTAATACACCACTTCCAATGAAAGACAGAACAACTGGAAAGAAATTCAACAAAGATGCAGAAGAACTAAACAATATGATCAACTAACTTGACCTTACAGACATCTACAGAGCACTTCAACCAACAATAGCAAAATATGCATTCTTTTCCAGCACACATGGAACATTCTTCAGGATTGACCATATGTTAGGCCACAAAACAAAGCTTATTATTATTTTTTTTTTTTCAGTCATGCTTTGGGTGCAAATTTTCAAAGCAGATTTATTTTACATTCAAAAGTTCGTGCACATTCAATTTCACAGCCCCAATTACCATCCCCAACCATGAAAAACTCTCTTCCATACTCCCATCCCTGTGGCTACCCCTACGCTGTGTCCTTCTTATCTATGCATTCCTATCTGCTCAGTGTTCCCTCTATGTGAATGCTGCCCCTCTAATGTCTCATAGCTAGTTGATCTAAAGGGTACATCTCCCTAGAGTAGGTGGGTGCATTATATATAGGTGTTCTGCACATAGATCTTTCTACTGTTGGGCTAAGAGCCAGTCCATGGAAGTAAGTCCATTTCTAGACCCAAGTCTCAGGGACCATAGTCTCAGGAGTTCCATTAGTGTCTATCTGATCAGTACTTATGGTCATTTTTGTCTTTTGGGATTTTGTTCCACATTTTTCCTCCACCCTTCCCAGGATCTCCAGTTTAGATCAATAAATTTTAAAACATTGAAATACTGCAAAGCATCTTCTTGGATCATAATGCTATAAAATTATAAATCAACACTAGGAAGATCCATGGAAAAAGAGCAAACTCATGGAAATTGAATAACACCTTCCTCAAAAATGACTGGATAATAGAAGAAATAAGAAAATAAAATTTAAAAGTTCCTTGAATCAAATAAGAATGAAAATACAACATACCAAAATCTTTAGGATACAGTAAAAGCAATGATCAGAGGGCAACTTATACCAACAACTGCACACATGAAAAAAGGAAGAAAGAGCCAAAACCAATGTCATAACCTAACATATCCAACAATTAGAAAAAGAACAGAATAAAAAGCCTACAGTAACCAGAAGAAAAGAAATAATAAGATTCAAGCAGAAATAAATGGAATGGGAAATAGAAAGACAATAGAAAAAAATCAATAAAAGTAGAAGCTGTTTCTTGGAAAAGATTAGTAAAATGAACAAACTACTGGCAAATTTAACAAGGGAAAAGAAGAAGATGCAAGTAACACAAATACAAATTGAAAGAGGTGACATCACATCAGAACCAACAGAAATTGGTAATAGCAGGATACTATGAAGAACAGTACTCCAACAAATTTGAAAATCTAGAAGAAATGGACAGATTTCTAAAACCACAATACTTACCTAAACTAACACAGACTGAGATAGAAAATTTGAACAGACCCATAACAAAAGAAGAAACTGAACAGATCATAAAATAATTACCAACAAAAAAAGTTCTGGCTCAGACAGTTTCACTGGAGAATTCTACCAATCATTAAGAGAAGAACTGACACCAATCCTACTCAAACTATTACAGAACACAGAAAAGGATGGAATCCTCCCAAATTCATTTTATGAAACAAGCATAACCTTGATACCAAAACTAGGTAAAGAAACCACTAGAATGGAAAACTACAGACCAATATCCCTCATGAATATAGATGCAGAATTATTTTAAAAAAAGAAAAACTCCTAGCTAATAGACTCCAACAACATATTGAAAAAATAATACATCATAACCAAGTGGGATTCATACCAAGTACTCAAAGATGGTTCAGCATTAGAAAAACAATCACTGTAATCCATCACTTAAGTAAAATAAAGGAAATGACACATGATCATATCAATAGATACAGGAAAGGCATACGATAAAATCCAACATCCATTCCTGATAAGAACTCTCAGAAAAATAGGAATAGAAGGGAAATTCCTCAACATAATAAAGGGCATATAGGCAAAGCCAACAACCAACATTATTCTCAATGGAGAGAAACTGAAACCCATTCCCCTTGTGAACAGGAACTAGACAAGGATACCCTCTATCTCCATTTCTACTCAACATTGCATTGGAAGCCTTAGCCAGGGCAATAAGGCAAGAAAGGGAACTCAAAGGTATCCAAACTGATAAGGAAGAAATAAAATAACCCCTACTTGCAGATGATATGATCCTATATATAAAAAATCCAAGAAACTCAGCAAGAAAACTACTGGAACTTATTGAGAAATTTAGCATAGTTACAGGATACAACATCAACATACAAAAATCAATTGGATTCATCTACACCAGCAAAAGGGTCTCTGAAAAAAAAAAAAATCAATACCATTTATAATAGCTAACAAAAAGATAAGATACTTTGGAATAAATCTTACCGGGAACACAAAAGACCTATATAAAGAAAACTACAAAACACTATTTCAAGAAACTATAAGAGATCTACACAAATGGAAGAATATACCATGTTCATGGATAGGAAAATTGAACCTTGTGAAAATGCCAATATTATCCAAAGTAATCTACACATTCAATGCAATCCTGATCCAGATTCCAGTAACATTCTTTAAAGACATGGAAAAATCAATCGCTGATTTCATATGGAAAGGAAAGAGACCTCATATAAGCAACACACTTCTAAAGAAGAATGAAGTAAGGGGTCTCACACTCCCAGATCTCAAAACCTACTACCTAAACAGCCTGGTATTGGTACATCAACAGACACATAGACCAGTGGAACAGAACTGAGAACCCAGAAATAGATCTATCCACCTATGGTCAGCTGATCTTTGGCAAAGGACCAAAATCTATTCAGTGGGGAAGAGATAGTCTTTCATAAATGGTCCTGATAAAATTGCATGTTCATTTGCACAAGAGCCATACCTTACACCATACACAAAAAAATTAATTCCAGATGGATCAAAGTCTTAAATGTGAAACCTAAAACTACAAAGTTCATGAATGACAAAATAGGGGCAAACTTAGGGGCCCTAATTTATAGCATACCTACACTATCAAGCATAACTCAAGATGCACAAACACCAGAAAATAAACTAGATGATTGGGAACTTTTTAAAAATTAAGTTCTTATGTACATCAAAAAAACTTCTCCGAAAGAGTAAAAAAAGAACATACAGAATGGGGAAAAATACACAGCAATGACAAATCAGGCAAAAGACTTACCTCTAAAATTTATAGAAAACTGAACGCCTCAACATCAAAAAGACAAATAATCCAATTAAAAAATGGGCAGAACACATGAACAGACACTTCATCAAAGAAGATATTCATTCAGACAGTCAACAAACACATGAAGAAATGTTCATGATTATTAGCCATTATAGAGATTCTAATCAAAACAACCATGAGATACCATCTTACCCCAGCATTAATAGCAAAGTTCAACAAGACAGAAAATAACAAATGCTGATGAGGATGTGCACAGACTGGACTCTCCTACACTGCTAATGGGACTGTAAAATGATACAGCCACTGTAGAAATCGATATGGTGATTCCTTAAAAAGTTGGAAATAGAAAAACCATTTGATCCAGCAACCCCATTACTAGGTATATATCCTGAAGAAATGAGGGGCAGGACACGAACAGATAGATGCATACTCCTGTTCATTGCAGCACTATTCACAATACCAAATGTTTCCATATGGAAACAACCCAAGTGCCCATCAACCAAGGAATGGATAAACAAACTGTGGTACATACACACAATGGAAGACTATGCAATCCTAAAGAATAATGCAGAATCTGCAAAGTACTGCATAACATGGATGAATTTGGAGGACTTTATGTTGAGTAAAAGAAGTCAATTACAGAAGGACAGATATTGTATTAGTCCACTATTGTAAAAAGCCAAGGAAAAGTTTATACATAGAAGGAAATTTTTTTTGTTGATTACCAGGGATGGGATGGGAGGGGAGGCTAAATTCCTAGATTGGTTGGGAAAAAAACCCAAAACAGTATATATAGAAATAAAAGATTATTAGTGGTTACAGTGGTAGGAGACAGTGGGAAAGGGGAAGTTTTCATTTGTGGGGCATTGCGTTTATGCTCATGGTGATGCAATATTTTGGAAAAGGATAGCAATAATGGTGGCATAACATGAAAAATGTAATCAATGTCCCTGAGCTGTAAATGGAGAAGTTATTATGTTGGCAAATGTCTTATTGTGTATGTTTTCATCACACTAAAAGTAAAATGAAATAAAATAAACAATAAAAATAAATAAAGGGTGTAATTTTAAATAGGGTGCTCAGTGAAGAAAGTTGTCTTTGAGGAAAGCAGTTTCACCTGTTATGCTATATTTCAGGTCCATAGCTGGTGCAATGGTTTGTGCTCAACTGCTGTCCTAAAAGTTGGCAGTTTGAACTCACTCAGAAGTTTCACAGAAGAAAAGCCCTGGCAATCAGCTTCCATAAAGTTTACACCCAAGAAAGCCTTATGGAGCAGTTCTGCTCTGCAACACGTGGTGTCACCTTGAGTCAGAATCAACTGGATGAGAAGTAACAAAAACAGTATGTTATATTTCTTTTTAAAATAACAGAAAGGCCTGCTTCAAAATTACTTAAATAATAAGACTATTTTCTCATACAACAATAATAATAATAGCTAATATTTATTGAGTGCCTACTATGACAGCTGCTGTACACTTATTAACTCCCTTAAAACTTGCAACAGCCCTAAGAGACATTTTTATGATCCCAATTAGATGGAAAAATAAAGGCCCAGAGAATTTAAGAATTTTCCAAATGTTACATGGCTGGCAAATGGCACAGCTCTGCAAGTTTGTCCCAGTCAAGTTTCTTCTCTGGCCCAAGGTCCCACCTACCAGAAAGAAGGCAAGTTCCAGGCACAAAGCATCAAGCCTCTTTCTGTTTCATTCTCAGCTGTGGTGAGATGGCTACAGCATTTTCAGGGGCCACACCTAGGAAAAGACCATCTCTCCCGTGTCTTTTCTTGGAAGAAAGGCAGATTTTCCCAGCAGTCACCAGCACACTACATTTCCAGAGCACTGGATATGGTTGCGTAATGAGCACTTTCCTCCACCCATGATTACAACAGGGGATGGAATGAGTAGGTTTGAGGTGGGCAATGGAAGGGATATTGAGGATTCGTACACATTTCTATTCCAGCAATACGGGTATGCATTGTGTCACTTTCTTCAGCTGAGATACAACAAGTTGTTGTTGTTGTTATGTGCCGTCGAGTCAGCCCTGACTCATAGCGACCCCTCCTTGGGTTTCCAAGGCAGTATCACTACGGAAGTAGGATTGCCCAACCTTCCTTCCGAGGAGTGGCTGGTGGGTTTGAACCGCCAGCCGTCTGGTTAGCAGTCAAGTGCCTTAGCCACTACGCTACCAGAGCTCCCGAGATACAACAAGAGGGGAGAGTAAACCTGAAGCTTTTCAGAGCTGGAGCATTATAGCTATATCTTCCTTTCCTCCTGTTAGAATGTGAATGTTTTATCTAGGTCATTCTGTTTGTGGATCTTTGACATGAATCCAGGAGTTGTTGTTGTTGTTATGTGCCATCGAGTCAGACTGGACTCACAGCTACCCCTCCTTGGGTTTCCGAGGCGGTATTGCTACAGAAGTAGATTGCCCAACCTTCCTTCCAAGGATTGGCTGGTGGGTTTGAACCGCCAGCCTTCTGGTTAGCAGTCAAGTGCCTTAGGCACTATGCTACCAGAGCTCCTCTGAATCCAGGAGTAGGTAGACTGAATAGTTCAACATTCAATCATTGTTATTGTTAGCTGCTGTCAAATTAGCTCCCAACTCATGGTGACCGCATGAACAAGGGAACAAATGGTACCTAGTCCTGCGCCATCCTGGTGATCAGTTTTGGATTGGACCATTGTCATCCATAGGCTCTTCACTGGCTGTTTTAGGAGTAGAGTACAGGCTTTTCTTTTTGGTACTTTCTTTTTCCTGATACCATCAGAGGTGTTGATCTCAAGAAGGGCAGTTTATTTTGATAACTTGCATCAACGTAACTAATCCATTATCAGATTTTTTCCAAAAGCTTTTTTAATCTTTTGTAACTGACTTATTTTCTGCTTTAAATTTTTGTTTCTAACCATGTGTTTTCAGTAATGGAAAGCATGCTGAAATTAAGGGAAAACTTTTTTTTTGAGGTAATAAGGATTTTGATACAATTATGTGGAACACATATATTCCAAGTGGACTCTGGTGGTAGGATTAGTGGGATGAGGCCTATTTCTCCATACTCCCACAGTTATACAGGTCTCCACCAGGTAGCAATACATACTATATCTGAGATAGCAGCTTCTCTAGAAATCTGATAGGCTGGAAATTTTGGTGCTGTACACTTATTACCTCCGTTAAAACTCATATCCCAAAGATCACGGAAGCATTTTTTGATCTGATTAGAGACCATCAGAGTCTTGGGTATGCAATCAATTAAGCAACTAACTTCTAACTGAAAGGCTAGTAGTTTGAATCCACCAAGAGGTGCCTTGAAAGAAAGGCCTGGATAGCAGCATCCAAAAGGTTGTAGCTCTACTCTGAACACACAAGATTGCCATGAGTCAGAATCAACTCAATGGCAACTGATTTGAACTTCCTTTTTCTTTCTTTTTTTTTCAGTTTAAAGACCATCAATACATTTTTGGCTGTGCACTAGAAAGTGAGAACAGAGTAAAGCTATTGGGCATATTTCTGAAGCCAAACTTCAATTAAAAAGTAGGACATATGAACAGGAAATTATTTTTAAATTTATCTGAATATAAGATTTTTTTGTTTCAACAATAATTCATTTTGTAGGTTGAGCTTGAGAATGTTTATGTGCTTCATTATCGAGTCAGTCAATTAAAATGCCTGATAGCCCATTCAATTTCATTTGATACATAACACTGAAAGGAAAATTTGCATTATCAAACAAACTTGATTTTTAGCCCTGTTGAGCATTTGTCTCAAATCAGACTTAGTATCTCCCTTCTCAGTTTGGCATGGGAGTATGAATATTACAAATATCTATATTGCCTCAGCACCCTATAATGGTATTATAATGACAATTTTATTAGTCCCATAAAATTTTTGCAACTTCCCTGAAGCACTCTGTAATTTCACCAATAGTTGTAAAAGGTCTTAAATTATATTGGTGCAAAATTGAGATGAATGAACTTGAGCATTAATGTATTTCTTGTAGTAGAGATTTTTTTTTTCCTTCCCTCTCTCTGCCAAATGCAGAGAAAAATCTATTCCATTCATCTGTTTGTCAACTCCCATTAGAAACATTTAATACTAATGAAATTTATAGATTAAGTTTCCAAAGGATACTGCCAGAAAACTCCAAGATTACTACATCAGTACTTAAATGCAACCATTGTTCACCTTATAAAAATCTACATGCTGCCTGACAGGTATAAAATGTAGCTTTGTATGCTGAGTCAGCACCAGAGACTTTTTTGGTTGAAGTGGAGTTCATGAAATAAAAGCAAACATGTTCTCAAGACAGTGAGGAAAGATTGATCTGAAAACATTTCTGCAGTAAATATGAAACCAACAGATTATGATACTATATGCACATTCTCAACAGGGGGAACAAAAGGGGGCAAGATTCAATACACTCCATAGATAGGAAATAGGTTAATTCATTTCAAAGGCTTTATATGTATAGATATATCCAATCTCATAAATATAAGTTCATGTGCACATGAATTGCTATCTTTCAAATAGAATGGTGACAGGTTTTTTTGACTGCATTTCTAAAAGTAGTGATGGATTTGCATAGATAGTGCCTAAGGCATTTGACTGCTAACCAGAAGGCTGGTAGTTCAGACCCACCAGCCACTCCTTGGAAGGAAGATCGGGCAATCTACTTCCATAATGATACTGCCTCGGAAACCCAAGGGGGGGTCACTATGAGTGAGAATTGACTCGATGGCACTGAGGTTTGGTTTTTTTTTTTTTTTCTTTTTTCATTCATACTCTTACATACTTATCCTTGGACCTTGATTCTTTAAGCCACAGATAATTTCTTCTCTAAACTTCCCACAACAACAACTTGTTATTACTGTTGTTAGTTGTCATCAAGTAGGCTGTGATTCATGTGACTCCATATACAACAGAATACAACATTGCCTGGTTTTGTACCATATTCATGATTGTTGGTATGTGTGAATCCATTGTTGTGACCATTTTGTATTTTGAATTCATTTCAACCTAGGGGGCTCAGCTTCCAGCACCATATCAGGTATTGATCCCTAGAGTTTTCATGGGCCATCAGGCCTTTCTTCCTAGCCTATCTGAGTCTGCAAGCTCTGCTGAAACCTGTCTACTATGAGAAGAACCTGTCCTCTATTATTTGAAATACAAGTGGCACAGTTTCCAGCACCATCGCAACATGCAAGCCACGTAATACAGGAAACTGACAGATGGGTGGTAGGTATAATTTAATTTGTACCATAGTTATTTGTATACAAGCTTTCTCATTCCTTCAAAATATGAGCTCCATATTTTATGCAGTCTTGTTTCTTCAGCTGTATCACATGCCTTGGAAGTCATAGGCATTTATCATGTATTTGCTAAATTAAAAAAATAAAAAATAAAAAATACATAATGGAGGCATCTAGCATACAGAGCTATGCAATCTGTAACCCAAGGAACTACCTAGTTCTCAAGAAAGAGAGTTAAGAAAGTAAGGAATTTATGTAGGTGACATCATAATAAATACCAATGTGTATTGAGTTAAATGGTGAGGGTACAAAGAAGAATTAAGACAAGGGTCTTTAAGCTTGGATGTGTGTACCTCTGGTAATCCCCCATGACTTGCCAAGGGGTCCTTGGCATCAATAGTTTTAAGGAAATGCATTTTCTAATTCTCAATTTCCATATTTATTCTTTATTAAATTGATCTAAATGAGAAAATATCTGAGGTTAAGGTTTTGTTCTAGTCCTTCCTCCTGCAAATTTATAAAAGAAAAACATCTCAAATTAAACCTTTTGATGGTTTATTGTTCTGAGGTCTAAAAATCCCCTGGATGCCTGTCAGAGAAAATTTGAAATACTGGTATAGATGAAGGCTTCTGAGTTTACCAAAGACACCATAAGCTAGTTCAAACGTTTCTTATATTTTCTTCTTCTTCTTCTTCTTTTTTTTAATTGTGATTTGGGTGGAAGTTTACAGAGCAAATTCATTTTCCTTACAACAGTTTATATGCATTTTGTTTCATGACATTGATTTCAATCCCCATAATGTAATAGTTATTTTCATACTTCCTCTCTGTGCTTATCTTTTCCCTGTGTCCTTCTTTCCTATGCATTCCTGCCCCCTGAACTATCCCCCTGTGCAAATACTGCCCTTCTGTTCTCCCATGGTTGATTGCTCAAAGGAGTGTACCTACTTGGTGTAAATGTTCACTTTACATGTATGTCCATTGTTTGGCTAGAAGTCACAGAAGTAAGTTCAGTTCCAGGCCTAATGGGTGATAAGGGTCCATAGTCTTGAGGGATCTGCCAGTTTCTATCAGACCAGTAAGCTTGTTTTTTTTCCCCCCCTTATGATTTTGAGTTTTGTTCCACATTGTTCTCCTACTCTATCCAGGATCTCCTACACTGGTCCCTTTCTGAGTGGTTGACAGCGGTAGTTGGGCACCATTTAGCTTTTCTGGTATCAGGGTTGTGAAAGCTGAGGTTTGCATGGTCCACTAGTCCCTTGGACTAATTGTTTCCATGCATCTTTGGTTTTCTTCATTCTTCTTTGCTCCAGATAAGGAGAGAAATATTGTTGTATCTCAGATGGCTACTTACAAGCTTTTAAGAACCCAGTCACTACTCAAAAAAGTAGGACGTAAAACAATGTTTTTGTATAGTATGTTGTGTCAATTGAGCTTGATGGTCCCCACAACCATGGCCCCAAGCCCATGGGACCAATACTTTGCTCTCTCAGGGTGGTTGGCTATGGCTAAGAAGTTACCATAACTTTTCCCTCTGTTAGCTCTATTATATACATGGACATTCTTATAGCACCTACAAATACATGTGTAGAAATATTATCTGACAAACTTATATATGGTCATGGGTATATTCCTTTATATTTTCCTTCTTATATGTTATTACTATTATTTATTTTTATTTCTTGGGAAAACAAGCTATGGCATTAAAAACAAGATACTATCACCTGACTATTTCCTTTTCTGAATTCAGATATCTTTTAGAGTGAAATAGCAAATGGGACAATGATTTTCATTTATTAGCTTTGTCTTTTCTGCCCTGTAACTATTTAAATAAAAAGAAAAAAAAATGATCCTAAGAAAGCAAAGCAAAGAGAATGTTGGTTAAGAAAGAAAATAAAAAAATAATTGCACATTTTTATATCCAGGCAAAAGCTCATGGCAGGGTTTCATGCCTTAGCTGCCATTTATCTTAAAATTCAACTCAAAAGTAAAATAGTTGTCAAAGGGAAGTGAACTAACAAGTTATTTTGAGTTGAAATATGAAGTTGATCTTTCTTACAGAAAGTAAATCTTATTTGTAGAATATATTTGACAATGCAGACTAGTTTTGCCAGTGATTATATGCAAGATGATTTTCACAAGTTAATAAAACTACATGTGCAGCTCAAAGGTTTTGATAGAAATATACTTAGAGTTGTGATAAGATAAAGTAATTTTATTTTAAAATATTATATTTTAAAACTATATTTAAGTTCACATTAGTTTTTTCCCCCTACCTTCTAATTAGATTAACCAAAGTGCTTCTAAGTGAAAAAGTTATTATTGCTGTTGTGTACCATTTAGTTGATTCCAATTCATAGCGAGCCTATATGACAGAGTAAAATTGCCTCATAGATTTCCTAGAATGTAATCTTTACAGGAGCAGATCATAGGTTTTAGGTGGAGTGGTTAGTGGGTCTGAACCACCAACCTTTCAGTTATCATCTCAATGCTTAACTATTGAGCCACCAGAGCTCCTGGTGAAAGGATAACAAGTGTAATTAGTTTTCTAGGTCTTGGCGAAACTTCTTTTGAAAGGAGACATACTTCAAAAACACTAAGAAAATGAAAGAAGACCTAATTGGATTGCCATCTGAAGAATTATTAAAAATATTTTTTTTTCTTTTTTATTTCAATGTGATATTGTGGACACATTGGTTGGTTTCAGCATTTGTCGTCTATCTCTTATGTGCACAATTCGGGGTCCTCTCATTTCCCAATGTTATTATGGTGGTCATATATCCTTCCTGTATATCCCTCCCCCTACCCATGTCAGCGTTTAAGCCCAACTAGCTCTAAATTAATCCCTCCCATTCCCTCCCCATCTGGGAAACCTACTAAGTGAGTTTCCTTTTCCAAGCAAATCCTTCTCTGTGTTTTTACAGTCATGGGCTCATACAGTACGACTTATTTCACTCAGCAAAATGTCCTCCAGGTTCATCCACGTTGCGAGCTGATTCATGTATCCCTCATTGTTCTTTAATGTGGTGTAGTATTCCATTGTGTGCATGTACCATAATTTGGTTATGCACTCATTTATTGATGGGCATTTAGGTTGTTTCCATCTCTTTGCTATGGTGAATTGTGCTACAATGAACATAGGTGTACATATGTCTGTCATGCACTATCTCTCACCTCTTTAGAATATCTTTCTAGTAATAGAATTGCTGGGTCAAATGGTACTTTTATTTTCAGTTTTTTAAGGAAACGTCATACCGTTTGCCACAGTGGTTGTACCATTTTACAATCCCACCAGCAGTGCACAAGAGTTCCAATCTCTCCACAACCCTGCCATCGATTGTTAACTTCTGACCTGTTGAACTTTGATATTATTGCTGGAGTGAGATGATACCTGATTGTTGTTTTGATCTGCATCTCTCTAATGATTAATGATTGTGAGCAATTTTTCATGTGTTTGTTGGCTGCTTGTATTTCTTTGGTGAAGTGTCTGTTCAAGTCTTTTGCCCATTTGTGAACTGGGTTATTTGTCTTTTTGGTGTTGAGGTGTTGATGTTTTCTGTAGATTTTAGACATAAGTCCTTTGTCAGATATGTCATAGGCAAATATTTTCTCCCAATCTGGAGGTTCTCTTTTTACCCTTTTGATGAAATCTTTCGATGTGCACAAGAATTTAATTTTTAAAAGTCATCTGGCGTCTCTTCTATCTCCTGCACATTCTGGGTTATGCTTGACAGTCTATTTATGCCATAAATTAGGGCTCCTAGATTTGCCCCTATTTTATCCTTGATGAATTTTATAGTTTTGGGTTTTATATTTAAGTCCTTGATCCAGCTTGAGTTTGTTTTTGTGCATTAAAAATAATTTTTGATGATAGACCTCTTGTATGATTTTTAGGACTTAGCGCAAAAAGAGTTCATTCCCATCTACTTTATTATGTGAGCAAGAGGGCTCAATGTTACATATACTTAAATGAAAAGAGAAAAGTGGGATTGATCCTAAACTTCATCTCATTCTGTAAAAGAGAGCAAGTTAAAAAATCAAAAATCTATCCATTAAAATGTGCATTTCCCACAAAATTTTGTATTATTGTTTTAATGTAATTATAAATTATAATAGTTATAAATAATAATTATAAAATTGTGATATAATCATGTTGTTTTGAATGAATGAGAAAAAATGGTAATTATGATGATAATTTTACCCAGCAGAAATTATTTTCACACATCAAGTCTTATGGTTACAGAATATTAAAAACCTAAAATTTAAAATTTTTGTTTGCTAAAAAGAATGATAACATGCTCAGCAAATACCATAAAGTCATAAAAAAATAAATTAGGACCAAACTATGCCAGAAAAAAGAAAATCTGTGCTGTAGAATTGACTACGACTCATGATGACCCCCATGTGTCAAGCAGAAATGGGCTCCACAAGATTAACGGCTGAGTTTTCAGGAAGTAGATCACCAGGGCTTTCTCCCCAGGCACCTCTACGTGGACTCAAACCTCCCACCTTTAGGTTAGCAAGAAGTGTAATGAAAATAAAATTTCAAGAAAAAAATAAAATAACAATGCAAAATCTTCAGTGGTTATATTTATATACTTATTTATATACTTTTTAATGGATGATGGTAGCGGTAAATTGATATGGTGTGTATAAGATTCCATTGGATATATGCAAGAGCTATGCAATAGTTTTATTTTAAACTCAACATTTGCAACAGACAAGAAATTTCTTTAGCATTATTTAAACTCATGAAAAACTTTAGATGTCAATATAAAAATAGCAAAGAGGCATACTGTTTTCAACACTCTTTAGGAAAATATAAATTAAAAAAATTTTGAAGTCCACTGGTTTTAAACTGGTCACTATGCTCAGAAAAAAAAAAAAAATCTAATATAGTGAGAGGGAAAGAAAATATAGATAAAAATCAGTCAACATTATGGTTGGCTCTCTAATGGTCCCTTCCCAGATGATTGGTCAAAGCCAGTCATGCTTCTTACCTGTGATTGTTTCAGAAAGGGGCAGTCCTAAGCTTGTTTGGACCAATGAGAAAGGAAAAAAAAAAAAAAAAA
>NW_006921626.1:4462196-4480562 GCF_000298275.1 Orycteropus afer afer | reverse complement strand
AAAAAAAAAAAAAAAAATCAGTTAACTCTAAATAACCTCATTATTTTAGCTTTAATTTATTTTTCCTCTTTTGTGCTAAAAGTACAAATCAGACAATGAAGTCTAGTCAGTCCATCCTACAAAACTTTACATGGCTTCCTCTGGGCCAAGCTTTATGTCCGGTGCTGGAGATGGAAAGGTTAAAAAGACAAGAATGTTGCTCTAACAGAGTTTCACAGACTAGTGGATGAGCTTCTCAAAACAAAACAAACTGATCAGGAAATGGCCTAAATACATACACTATATTAATGGACTTCAAGAATTCCCACAATACAGATTCTTTCTGAGGAATTTTTTATTTATTATATTGTTGGCTGCCATTGAGTGGACCTCAACTCATGGTGATCCCAAGCAAAACAGAACAAAATGCTGCCTGGTCCCATGCCTATCTCCATGATCACATTGTACCATCATTGCATGAGATCACTGTGATCCATATGGTTTTCACTGACTGATTTTCAGAAGTAGATCATCAGGTCTTTCTTCCTAATCTATCTCATTCCTGATCAACCATTGAAACCTGATCAACATCATAGCAACAGAGAACCTCCACTGGCAGATGGGCAGGAGCTATTCATGAGGTGCATCAGCTGGGATCACACTGAGTCTCCCATATGGGAAGCAAGAATTCTACCACAGAACCACCAAAACCAAAACAAAGTAAATAAATAAAACTGTTGCCATTGAGTTGGTTCTGACCCAGGGTGACCCTATGTGTGTAAGAGAAAGATTGTGCTCCATAGGGTTTACAATGGTTGTAATCTTTCACCAGGACTTTCTACTAAGGTGGAATTTTTCTGTGGGTGGAATTGAACCTCCAACTTTGCTATTAGTAACAGAGCACTTAACCAATTGTGTCACCCAGGGACTCAATACCTACTCATAGCAACCCCCATTGGGTTTCCAAGGCTATAAATCTTTATGGACGTAGATATCTCAGCTTCCTCCTGAGGAACAGCTGGTGAGTTTGAACCACTGACTTTTTTGTTCATAACCAAATGCCTTAACACTACACTACCAAAGCTCCTTCTTCCACTGCCGCCTTATTTATTATAGGTAAAAACGAAGTTTTATCAATCATACATTTTTTTCCAAAAAGTATTTATTAAACCCCTACAGCATTCAGGCATCACATTTTTGTTATTTTTAGGTGCCAACGAGTCATTTCCGACTCATAGCAACCCCATGCACAACAGAACGAAACACTGCCCGATCCCACACCAGGTCCATGATCCCTGCTATACTTGAGCCCATCATCGCAGCCACCATGTCAATCCATCTCGTTGAAGGCCTTCCTCTCTTTCATTGACCCTCCATCCTACCAAGCATGACAACCTTCTCCAGGGAACGGTCCCTTCTGACAACATGACCAAAGTAGGTGAGACGAAGTCTGGCCATTCTCGCTTCCAAGGAGCATTTCGGGTGCACTTCCTCCAGGACAGATCTGTTAGTTCTTTTAGCAGTCCATGGTACTTTCAGCATTCTTCGCCAGCACCACAACTCAAAAGCATCAACTCTTCTTTGGTCTTCCTTATTCATTGTCCAGCTCTCACAGGCATATGAGGCAATTGGAAATATCATGGCTTGTGTCAGGCACACCTTAGTCCTCAAGGAGGCATCCTTGCTCCTCAGCACTTGAAACAGTTCCTTTGCAGTTGACCTTCCCAATGCTACACGTCCTCTAATGTCCTGACTGCTGCTTCCATTGGCGTTGATTGTAGAACCAAGCAATGTAAATTCTTTGACAACCTCAATCTTCTCTCCTCTTATTGTGATGCTGCTCATTGGTCCAGTTGTGAGGATTTTTGTTTTCTTTATATTGAGATGTAATCCATACTGCAGACTGTATTCTTCAGTCTTCATCAGTAAGTGCCTCAAGTCATCCTCCCTTTCAGCAAGCAAAGTTGTATCATCAGTGTATCTCAGGTTGTTAATGATTCTTCCTCCAATCCTGATGCCATGTTTTTCTTCATATAGTCCAGCTTCTCGGATTATTTGCTCAGCATATAGATTGAATAAATGTGGGGAAAGGATACAACCCTGACACACTCCCTTCCTGATTTTAAACCATGTACTGTCTCCCTTGTTCCATTCAAATGACAGCCTCCTGGTCAAGGTACAGGTTCCTCGTGAGTACAATCAAGTGTTTGGGAATTCCCATTCTTCTCAATGTTATCCATAATTTGTCATGATCCACAAAATCAAATGCCTTTGCATAGTCAATAAAACACAAGTAAACATCTTTCTAGTATTCTTTGCCTTGAGCCAAGATCCATCTGACAACACCTATGATATTCCTTGTTCTACATCCTCTTCTGAATCCAGCTTGCACCTCTGGAAGTTCTCTATCAATATAGTGCTGCAAACGTTTTTGAATTATCTTCAGTAAGATCTTACTTGGGTGTGATATTAATGATATTGTTCTATAATTTCCACATTCTATGAGATCACCTTTCTTTGGAATAGGTACAAATATGGATCTCTTCCAGTCAGTCGGCCAGGTAGCTGTCTTCCAAATCTCTTGGCATAACCGAATGAGTGCCTCCAATGGGGCTTCCATTTGTTGAAATATCTCAATGGGTATTCCGTCAATTCCCGGAGCCTTGTTCTTTGCCAATTCTCTCATAACAGCTTTGACTTCCTCCTTCAGTACCATTGATTTTAGATCATATGCCACTTCCTGAAATGGATGAAGATAGACCAGTTCTTTGTGGTACAGTGACTGTGTATTCCTGCCATCTTCTCTTGATGTTTCTTGCATCATTCAATATTTTGCCCATAGAATCTTTCAATATTGCAACTCGAGGCTTAAATTTTTTCTTCAGTTCTTTCAGCTTGAGAAATGCTGAGAGTGTTCTTCCCTTTTGGTTTTCAAACTCCAGGTCTTTGCACATTTCATTATAGTAATTGGTTTTGTCTGCTCGAGCTGCTCTTTGAAATCGGTTCAGCTCTTTTATCTTGTCATTTCTTCCATTTGCTTTAGCTACTCCCCGCTCAAGGGCAAGTTTCAGAGTCTCTTCTGTCATCCATTTTGGTCTTCTCTTCTTTTCTCGTCTTTTTAGTGATCTCTTGCTTTCTTCATGGATAATGTTCTTGGTATCTTCCCATAATTCTTCTTGTTTTCGGTCATTGGTGTTCAATGCATCAAATCTATTCTTTAGATGATCTCTAAATTCAGGAGGGATATATTCAAGATCATATTTTGGCTCTCTTGGACTTGTTTTAATTGTCTTTAATTGAGGCATCACATATCTGTACACAATGACTAAAGTATGATCCCCTGCCATTGAGCAACTCTCAGCCCCTGTCTGGTATAAATCCAGACTACAACTAAGGAGAGTGATCTTTTCTTTTTTTTCAGTTATGCTTTGGGTCCAAATTTACAGAGCAGAGTTTGTTTTACATTCAACAGTTCATGTACATTCGTTTTCACTCCCCAAGTACCATCCCTAACCTAACCTACTCTCCTCCTCTCCCTTCCCAGTGCCTCCCCAATCCCTATGCCCTTCTCAGTTATGTTATCCTGTACATCCAGCTTTTCCTCCATGTGAATGTTGTCCCTCTGGTGCCCTATGGCCAACTGCTCCAAGGGATGTATCTCCATAGGGTAGGTGGGTGCATAGCCCTGGGTTGGGTGTTCTGCATGTAAGTCTTATTACTGTTGGGCTGAGAGGCAGTCTTTGGGAGCTAGTTTTATTCCAAGCCCAAAGTTTATCTCAGGGCCATAATCTGGGGGTCCCACCAGACTCCATCTGACCAGTAATTCTGGTCATTATTGTGTTTTTGAATTTTGTTTCACATTTTTCCTCCCACTCTATCCAAGATCTCCAGTTTTGGTCCCTTCTTGAGTGGTTGGCATTGGTAGCCAGGCACCATCTAGTTCTTCTGGTCTTGTGGTCCATTGTATCCTAGGGCTGATCGTTTCCAAATGCCCTTGGTTTTGTTCACTCTTCCTCACTTCTGATGAAAGGAGACCATTAGCTGCATCTCAGATGGATGCTTGAAAGTTTTTAAGACCCCAAGCTCTACTCCCCAATGTATGTTGTGGAACAAGATTTTTATGTATTATATTGTGCCAATTGAACCTGGTGTCCCCCAGCACTATGGTCCTGAGTCGGCAGATCCAGTGGTTTTCTCTATCTATAAAGGATTGCTCCATGTCTGTCTTCTGTTGCTTCTGTAATGATATGAGGGCAAATAGAGAGATCAAGAACCTGAACTAAGACCATCCCAGCTTCTGTGGCCTAATTATCCATTTTGAGCAAATTAATGAGAGCACTAATAAATCCATGCTTCATGGTCAGATAGTTTTAACCACAAATAATACTTCTCAAAAAGTAGTACTTAGTCAGACAACTGGAATTCCAGAGGACAATACTTGCTTAAGCTACATGATAGAATCCATTATAGTGTTTTCAAAATGACCAGTAACCATACTAATACCAGCTTTCCTAATAATTGAGACTAGCTTTGAGTGAAAAATACCCTGTTTAACTCAGATCAAATGAACTGGAGTGCTGCCAAATCTTGCTTTGTTTTATGCTCTCTGGAGACAGCCTTAGCCCCTTAGTCCCCTGCCTTTTCAATATTTGTGGGAAGTAGATAGCTTGTAAGTACCATTTTCCCTACATTCAATGAAGGGAAAATAGTACTGTTCTTTGCCCCAGAATATAGGATAAAAAATTAAAATGTGGTAGTAAGAAAATTCTGTCCAATTCCTTTCTTAAACAAACAGAAAACAGGCACCTCAAATGTTATTACAGGAAGTTACCTGATGATAGAGCACTGGTGACACAACGGATAAGTGTTGGGTTGCTAACTGAAAGGTCAGTGGTTTGAACCCGCCAGCTACTTTGTGGGAAAAAAAAGACCTGGTGCTCTTCTCCCATAAAGATTATGCCTAGGAAACCCTCTAGGGCAGTTCAACTCTGTCCTAGATAGTCACTATGAGTCGTAATCAATTTGATGACACACAACAACAGCCTGGTGGTGCCAAGTTCTGTACTTTTCCCACTTCCTTCTGCTGAATCTAAGGGTCAAAAGTGGAAAAGTCAACCCAACTCAGTATTTAAAATCACCTAGAATAGAGTAAGTAAGTAACTATTGATTTTAATTGGTGGTTAATTCTAGACTCACCCAAGTCTGCTGTGAGTCCGATGCCAATTGCAACACTTTTCTGCTATAACCTTGGTGAGGAAAACCAAGGAAAGTGGCTAGCAGAGACCATTCCTAGCATTTCTGAAGCCATTATCAATGCAGGACTCTTCCTCTTGAAGATTCCATTGATCATCTGTGTTTTAGAACTATAGGAGGAAGACCATGGTCAATGAGAGAACAGCCTATGCAATCCAAACAATTGTGACCCAAACATAAGGAGGAAGAGAAAGATGGGGGGTTGCCAATACCCCCACAAGTCTGTGCAAACTAGAAATATTAGGGAAAGAAACATAATTTCCAGAACACATTGGGGAGAAGGGAAGGGGTGTAGTGATTTCCTATACACTCTCCCAACTTAAATCCTTCTTGTAAAATGGGGATGTTACAAAAATAGGCTTCTGAATAGTGGGGTTCTATAGTTGAGGGAGGAGCTCTGGTAGCGTAGTGCCTAAGGCACTTGACTGCTAACCAGAAGACTGGTGGTTCAAACCCATCAGCTACTCCTCAGAAGGAAGGTTGGGCAATCTACTTCCGTAGTGATACTACCTCGGAAACCAAAGGAGGGGTCTCTATGAGTCAGGTCAGACTCGACGGCACATAACAAGAACAACATAGTTGAGGGAACATGAAAGTATTCTTGACCAAATTTAGAAAGAATTTTTCATGGTGAGGTTTTTCTCGTTTTTTGATTATCAATGACTACTCTGATATATATTTTTCTATTTCAATATTCCCCACAGTAAATCAGATCCCTTATAACCTTCCTTTCTTCTGCTGTAATTTACAGAGAGACATTATAGTAAGAAAAACAAATGATACTGATTCAGATTCCAAAAGACCCAATAGGATCGTATTTCTAGGCAATAGTTGTGAATAACATTTATCCAGCCATAAAGGTTTTTTTCAGTATGTGACTGTGTGTGTGTGTATAAACATGAGTCAGGCAAAGAGAGGGTAGATATAGGAGGGTAAAGGGAATAATAATTTTAGTTATATGGCAAGAGGCCTTTTCATGCTATACATAAATTCTGTAAAGCCTACAAAGTTTACTCATGGCTCGGGAAGGAAGAAAAGAGAGAGAATGCGCAAAGAAAAGACAAAAGAAGGAAGGGAGGGAAGGAAAGAGAAGAGAAGGGAGGGAAGAAAGAAAAGGAGGGACAGAGGAGAGAAAGAAGGAAGGAGGAGAGGAAAAGAGTGAGAGAAAAGAAAAGGCAGAAGAAAGAGAGAGAGAGACAGAGAAGGAAAGAAAGAAAGAAAAGAAAAAAAAAAAAGAAAGAAGGGCAAGAAATAGAGAGGGGGGAGAAAGGAAAAAGAAAAGAAAAAAGATTCATGCTTAGGTGAAAACTACCACTTGAGAGAAAAACAAAGCTGCAGCCACATGTTAGGGAGTAAATGTGTTTCCACATGTGAATGCCAATATATTATTGACTTGCCCTGAGTCATAAATATGACAATTTTCTTCATTTCATAGTGAGGTCAGGCTCAGCCCAAACAAGCAGCCATCCTCCTCTGCTTACTTAATGTTCCTAAATATGAGCCTTCCCCAAAGCTCTCTGCGCATATAATATAACTACATATGCGTATGCAGTGGGGAGGAGGGTTTGGGGAGGTGACAGAAAGCAAGCTGTGAACACAAAGATACTTTTAAGCGAAATATGTGTACATGATATATAGAACAGAAGATCGTCCATCATGGTTATTGAAACTGTGACCAGCAAAGCCATAAACCTGACACAAAAGAAGAGAAAATATGACTTGTTAGGTTGAAAAAGCACCAAAGAGGGAATTATAAAAGGGAAAATTTCATGACAAATTAGTTTGTATTTTTTGTTTTCATTTCTGACACATGGAAGGAAATGCTATATGTTTGCTTAAGGAAGTGCAAATTTCTCCACTTCATCCATTTAAAATCCTCACCCTTAGGCCTTTTGTACTGAAGCATAAAGTTTGGAGACCTTAAATAGTCATAATGTTTCCCTGAAGAATTTGGCCTCAGAAACATATTACAATTTAGAAGGGCTAAAAAGGAAAACCATTTTACAGCAACCTGGCGGTGTCTGCTCATAAGGAACATCAATTCATTCTCATGGTTTCTTTACCATATTTGATGAAATATTAGATGCAATTGGAACAAGCGGCTCAAGCAAGAAGGCCATAAACTTGGAAACAGTGTTGTAAAACAAAAGTGTGTTAACATGAAATAAGTTTCAGATTGGGAAAAAATGCCCGGTGGCTTGTGCATAGAGTAGTCACACAATGGGCTGCAAAGTTACAGATGGTGAGGGCCAATCTGGTGTTTTTATATACATTCCCCTTCTGGGAATTAAGATTTGGAGCTGATTAATACCAATTCCCCAACTCTGGGGAACATGTAAAGCAGAGCAAATAAAAGAAGAAAGCTCAAGTTCAAGAGAAAGTACTGAAAATTCACTTTTTTAATGTGCTCTACAAATTCTATGTGTGCGTGTGGGGCTGGGAGAGAGAATATGAAGACAAGAGTAAAATGAAGAAATTCCTCAGAATGCAACATATTAGTATTTGCAATAACAATTAATATTGTATTGTTGTAATTGTTGTTAACTGCCATCAAGTCAGCTCCCATGCATTACAGAGTAGAACTGCTCCATAAGGTTTTCTTGGTTGTCATCTTTATGGCTGTCATCTTTGTGAAAGTAGTTTGCCAGTCTTGTCTTCCATGGAGGCACTAGATGGGTTTGAATCACCAACCTTTTGGTTACTGAATGATTGCAAATCACTTGTGATCACTAGTAAAATAATAATAATTTACAATTACAGTTTCAATTTAATTTTTAAAATGTCATTTTCCCAAAATTGATCTACAAAACAAAATCTGTAAACTTTTGCAATCTCAATCAAAATCTTAACAAAAAAGGTTTTAACTTGAAAAATTATTCTAATTTTAGTTGAAAGAATGAATAAGCAGGCACAGCTAGGAAAATGCTAAATAAGAAGATTAATGGGGGGATATTGTCCTAATAGATAAAAAATTAACTACAAAATGACTATAATTAAAACAGTCTAAATTTAGAACAAGAGGTAGAGCATATCTCCTCACTCCTTGCTTCTGAATTTGGCCACAGAATGAGTCCAAAAATAGCATCACACACACACACACACACACACATATATATACACACACATATGTTGGGAGCTCTGGTAGCGTAGTGCCTAAGGCACTTGACTGCTAACCAGAAGGCTGACAGTTCAAACCCACCAGCCACTCCTTGGAAGGAAGGTTGGGCAATCTACTTCCGTAGTGATACTTCTTCAGAAACCCAAGGAGGGGTTGCTATGAGTCAGGTCTGACTCGATAGCACATAACAACAACAAATATATATATATATATGTATATGTATATATGTGTGTATGTGTGTGTGTGTATTTAATGTATAACAAAGGTGGGATTTAAGTCAGTGTAGAAAACATAATGTACAGTTTAAATAATGCTAGACCAAACAGTTAGTAATTTATAGAATAAATTAAGCTACATCCCAGCACACTCCTGCCACTAACATAAATTTTAAGTGAATCAAATATTAAGTGAAAAAATGAACACATAAAAGCACTAATAAAGTTGCTAATACAATCAAATACCAGATTGTAAGTAGAGGGGAGTGTGCATACAAGGTTTCTACAAGTGTATTTGTATGTTCCATAAGAATTTCCAGGTATATAGTAGAGCTAATGATGGACAAGATTGTAATCACTTCTTGGCTACAGCCAGCTACCCAGAGGGAGTGAATAGTTGGACCTGTGGGCTCAGGACCACAGTTGCAGGGGACATCAAGCTCTATTGGCATAACATACTACACAAAAATATTGCTCCACAACCTACTTTGATGAGTAGCAACTGGGATTTTAAAAGCTTGCCACCGGCCATCTAGATGCAACAATGGGTCTCTTCTCATCCAGAGCAAAGAAGAATGAAGAAAACCAAAGATGCATGGAAACAATTAGTCCACAGTACTGGTACACCATGTGATTCTCAGTCTATAGGACTACGAGACCAGAAGAACTAGATGGTGCCCAGCTACCACTGTCAACCACTCGGAGGGGGATCTAGGTAGGACATCCTGGATAAAGTGGGAGAATGATGTGGAACAAAATTCAAAATCATAAAAAAGAAAAAGGACCAGGTTTGCTGGTCTAATAGAGCCTGGGGAAACCACTGAAACTATGGCCCCTAGTTGCTCTTCATGTCTGGAATTGAACCCACTCCTGTGGCATCCAGCCAAACAAAGGACAAGCATATGAGTTGAACATTTATATTAGTCAGATACACTCCTTGGAGAGATCAATCATGAGAGAATAGAAGGGCTGTATATGCACAGGGAGACAGCTCTGGGGGCGGGGAGCAGGAGTTCAGGGGAGGAAAGGACACAGGGAAGTGGTAACTATGGGGAGGAAGTGGGAAGAGAGCTGTTGCACTGTGGAAAATTGCAGTCAATGTCATGAGATACAGTGTATGTGAACTGCTGTATGGAAATGAATTTGCCTTGTAAATTTTCACCTAAATTACAATAAAATTTTTTTTAGAAAGTCTAATATGAACCTTCAAAAAAAAAAAAGGCACTAAGAAAACATAAGTGACAGATTTTATAATTTTGTGATAAAAAACAAAAACAAACTCACTGCCGCCAAGTTGGATCAACTCAACGACCCCTCCTCAGATTTCAGAGGGAGTATCGCTAGGGAAGTAGATTGCCCAACCTTCCTTCCCAGGAGGGGCTGGTGGGTTTGAACCATCAGTCTTCTGGTCAAATGCCTTAGGCACCACACCACCAGAGCTACCAATTTTGTGATTGTTGTTGTTGTTGTTGTTATGTGCCCTTGAGTCGACCCGACTCATAGCGACTCCTCCTTGGGTTTCCGAGGCAGTATCACTACGGAAGTAGATTGTCCCATCTTCCTTCCGAGGAGTGGCTGGTGGGTTTGAACTGCTAGGCTTCTGGTTAGTAGTCAAGTGCCTTAGGCATTAAGCTATCAGAGCTCCTAATTTTGTGATAGAAGACGATTCGAAGTATGACAGAAAGTTTAGAAACCATGAAGTAAATTGAAATTTGGCCACATAAAAATAAGATAAAATATTATTGTGAGAAAATTTGTTGTTGTTTTTGTTTGCTGCTGAGTCGGCCCCGACTCATAGCAACCCCTCCTTGGGTTTCCGAGGCAGTATCACTACGGAAGTAGGATTGCCCAACCTTCCTTCCGAGGAGTGGCTGGTGGGTTTGAACCACCAGCCTTCTGGTTAGCAGTCAAGTGCCTTAGGCACTATATCAAAGTAAAAATTCCAAAAGCTGGGAAATACATAAGACTATGAGTCGGGTGTGACTCGACGGCAAACAACAACAACAACAACAACATGTTTTTATATTTATGCTTTCAAATTATATATGTATAAATAAATGAATGTGCTTGAGGTAATATCTCTAATGTACAAAGAGCTCTCTTGAATCAATAAAAGGACATCCCCAAAAGAAAAATGTATAAAGAATATGAATTAACTATTCACAGGAGAAATACAAATAGCCAATATCATTAAGAAAAATATTAAACATAACTTTAGTTAAAAATGCAAATAAAGCATCAGGGATATATATATATATATATATATATTAACTAATCAGATTAGGTATGATTTTTAAAATAATTGTATGATCATTGAAAATTTATCAGCCAATGCTTCAGATCACTTCTTGCTCTCTTTAAGACTACCAACAAGTCCAACAACACTTCCCTTGGCTCCTGCAACAGCCTCCTAAGTAGAAGTTTTCACCTTTGCCCTGCAATGGTCTGTCCCTTTCTGTCTTCCTCCCTTCCTTCTCCTCTTCCTTCCTTCCTTCCTTCCATCTTCATGCCTTCCTGACTTCCTTCATTCCTTCCAAGGATGAAGTAACTTGACTGCTACTTAACCCCCCTCCTATTGCAGGTTAGTCTGGACATATTCTGATGACTGTCAAAGAAGAGCAGGAGCAGAAGCAGAAACTTGCAGGCATGCTTCAAGTCTATTCTTTGCTGTTTATCAAAGCTACTGAAACAAGCCATATGGCCAAATTCAGAAGCAAGGAGTGAGGAGATATGCTCTACCTCTTGAGGGGAGGAACTGCAAAGTCACACTATAAAGCGTGTGGATAAGAGAAGGATGAAGAATTGGGGTTGCTAATACAATCAATTACCAGAAGAATAGTGTTCATCTAGTTGAAAGATGGCTAGAGATTTTGTCATGAAGTTGTGTTTGCATGGTAAACATACTTTCTTTTCTTAGAAGAGTTGTTTATTTGGGAATTGATGGAAGTTAATGAGGATTATAGCAGGTAAAGCACGGTCATCTACCACAGTTTGACATCACTGTTCCAAAAATAAAATGAGATACATTTTAAAGTGCTTTGAAAAATTTAACTGTATTTACAAATTATTATTCTATGCTGATTTCTAACTGCCAGCTAATGTCTTCTAGGCTTCCTTCGCCTCCCTCTTCATGTTCAGGGAATGCAGAAATCATTTCAAAAATAGATTAAGCCAAACATGATGGGGGAAAGAAATCCATTTCTGCAAAACAAAGACAACATCACACAGTGTCATTCAAAGCCAAACAGAAATTACTCTTGGAAAATTTACATTACTGTGGATAATTGAAATTTAGCTTGATTATTATCATTATTCCTTCTAATACTTGCATTTTATGCCTAGCAAAAGGCTTGGTGATATTTCAAAATCAGATAAATTACATCAAACTATTGCTCTCATTAACAGGAGTTGCTTTGCCTGCAGGGATTCTAAGATGAGTCATTCTTCCTTGAAATGTATCCAGTTGCTGTAGCAGCTGTAAACTGTAGGAGATGATGCTTCTTAATATTGAGGTGAAAGAGTCACCAAGGCCCACCCTTTGGAAACTTCTTTGGCTACAATGCTCAGGTAAAGTTCAAGGCCTTACTGATGAAGCTTAAAGCCTTTAATTAATCTATTTGCCTTTGCAGCTCCTGTGGTCTCTGAGTACTCTATCACCACATAGCAACAACCCCTTATATTTACTCAGCCTCTCTCTCTCTCTGAGCAACGGTACACGTTTTAGATGTCTTTCTCGGAGTCCAGCTGTGGAAAAAGAAAACCCAGCAAAAATCTCACCAGGAAGATTTGTCTCCCAGAATAGGAAATCTAGAGATTCCCTACAAAAGCCTCCTAAAATGTAAAGATTTTCTCCCTTTCCCTCAAACAACCACCTAGACATCAATGGCATGTCCTTTAAAATCACTTATTTACTTTTTCATTCATTCAACAAATATTTCTTGAGCATTTTTTTTCAGTGCCAGACATGGTGATAGGCACAGACAATACACTCCATTTTTTATTTTAAATGAAAACCCAGGAAGTCTTCTCAAGTTAATTCCTTCTCTCTTATAACTCAACAAAACCAATTACACTTCCTTCTTTCTTGCTTCTCTTTTGCTTCTCCTTTTGTGGAATGTAAGAGGTAAAGTGCTCCACTCTCCTTGTGTGAGTATCCAGTATAAGGAAGTGTAAGGAGGTCTAGCTAATCAATGGCCCAGGTATGATCTCTCTCACTGTCTGTGTCTCTGGATCTGCTTGTTTATTGTAGCTTCCTTTTCTAAATAATAATAATGAGATAAATGGAGCATTCTGGAATTCTTTGGTTTGGAATTATTTTGATCTAACTAGTATAAAATAAAAAGAGCCTTTCAATGTATCTTCATTTTCTGATTAGAAATCTGCCTTGGGGTTTAGGACTAAGTTCCACCTAATAACAAAATGTTGCTTGATTTCCTTACTTGTCATTTTTCTTACATAGATTTTACCTAGAGACATCTTGTCTGAGATCTAGGGCAAGATTTGTGTGTTCTGGAAAAATTCCAACTATAAAGGCTCTAATCTCATTATCATCTCTAACACCATGAAAATAATCTTCTTCCACTTTGCCTTCATATATCACCACCACCTGTATATAAAAATGTCTTTATTTTACTGTCACAATTGAATGAAAATTTACCAGGATGTACAATTGTAAATTAAGTTGTTGTTTTGTCCCATTTTTCTTAAGATGTGATCCCACATCTTTCTGACTTCTATTAATGCTTGTGAAAAGTTAGCCATCAGTCTAGTCGTCCTAACTCTGTAGACAATCTCCCTTTCTTTGCAGTCAACTTTAAGATCTTCCCTGAAGTTCCACCATGTTACATAAGTGTGACTTATTTTTACATATCTTGCTTGGAAGATTTAAGTATTTTATTCACTCTAGAATATTCTTAGCCTATCTGTTGAGATATTACCTTCTACTTGATGTTAACTTTCTCATCTCAGCCTCTAGGTCTCTCTCTTTCTCTCTATCTCTGCCTCTCTTGCTCTGTAAAACCCATTGCCATCAAATCAATTCCAACTCATAGTGACCCTATAGGACAGAGTAAAATTTCCCCATAGGGTTTCCAAGGTTGTAAATCTTCATGGAAGCAGACTGCCTCATCTTTCTCCCATGGAGCAGCTGGTGGGTTTGAACCATCAACATTTTGGTTAGCAACCCCATGCTTTAACCACAGCACCATCAGAGCTTCTCTCTCTCTCTGTATAATATAAATCCTTTTTTTATTTTAGTTTTTTCTCTCATTGTGTTACTTCCAAGGTCATCTCTTCACATCTAGCTTCTAGCTAATTCTCTCATCAACTATATCTAATCCTCTATTTAATTCAGCTACTGAGAATTTTTTTAATGACTATTTTTTTTTAATTTCTGGAACTTATATTTGGTTCTTTTTCAAAACTACCTATTTTGATAATGCTTTATGTATTTTATGTTTTTAATTCTTCCTTTTTAATGTCTTCCATAATGTAAAGCATTCTTATTTTATAACCTCTAAAAGATACTTTTGTTATCTGAGAATCTTAGTAGACTGACTTATCCTTTCTTTAGTTTTTGTCATCAGCTTTTTGCTTATGGTAAATTATTTCTTCATGTGTTTTGTAATTTTTTATTGCAAGCTGATCTTCATCAGGACTTATTATGGAAATTTTTTATAGCCCAAACTGAGAGGACATTCCTTCAAAGAAGTTTTTTACCTTCTATAGTCACTCTGGGAACTCTGGTGGCATAGTGCCTAAAGCACTTAACTCCTAACCTAAAGGCTGATGGTTCAAACCCACCAGCCACTCCTCAGAAGGAAGGTTGGGCAATCTACTTCCATAATGATATAGCCTTGGAAACCCAAGGAGGGGTCGCTGTGAGTCTGGTCCGATTCCACGGCACATAGCAACAACAACATAGTCACTCTAGGGATATTATTATCCCAGGACCCATTTTATGTTAATGACTTAGTCTAGTTATTTCTGGACAACATTTGTAATAAAAAATTGAACTGTAATTCCACAAACGCACAGGTGTCTTTTCTTAAGGGTGGCATTTCTGCATTTGTTGTTGCTGTTGGTGGTGGTGGTACTAGTGATGGTGGTGGTGTGTATGTGAATTTGTGTGTGTTTATCTTATGCAGACTTTAAAACCTGGGCCCTTATATTAAAAGATCAGTCTCCACCCTACAACCCCATAATCAGAGCAATATCTTAAATATCTACCATCTTGTCTCAGTTGTTTGTAGTATCTGTTTCTTTATTTTTGCAGATAATGTCCTTTTTTCTTTAAAACTCGCATCAATTCTGTGTCTAATAGTTACTCATAAAATACTTCTTGACAGAATAAACTAACTAAAGTATTTTCACTAATTGTTCAATGATCTTTTATGACTTACGACTACCCTTTATTTTTCTATGGTAAGAAATTTTTTAAAAAATTATTTTTATTTTTAAATATGTGAGTGACTCTAAAGAAATGGTAAATTTTAAAACCATGCATGGAAATTCCTGTTAGTAGTTTGGCAAGACTTACTCCTCATATGACAAAGATTTAACAACAGCTCAGTGAGCCATCATCAGTGAGTGCTCAAAAACAAAACAAAACACTGTCCTATATAAGGCAAATCTGTTTATTCTTCTTTGTCCCAATAAAGAAACTAAAGAGAACTTCTCAAGCAAAACAGTGTAGAAGTTACACTCCAAAAGTATCTATATGTATAAACTGTTCATATCTCCCCTAAACTATAAGTGAAAACAAAGAGATAAAGTGATGGAGATCATATATCCAGTTTCTTATTTCTAAAATAACTTCTAAAGATCCTGAAGACTGATTTTTAAAGACTATCATAAAGCTTTTCCATTTGGAAATAAAGATCACTCCTCTTTCTGGTAAACCAAAAACACTAAAACACATTTGTATACTTGAGTGTCTACTGGCTGAGACCAAAATAAATCAATTGATAGACAAGCAGCTAAAACAATTATTTTGAAATATTAAAAACGTACCACCTTGGTCACATTATCCTTCTGTTGGTGGGTCATTTAACTATTGCCATAATAATGCTTCATAAAAATACTTCTAGAAAACAAGGTGGCTTAAAGCAATGAGCATTTTTTCTAGCACCCAAGTCAGTGGCTTGGTAATTTATGCTGATCTCAGCTGGACTTGTTCATGTGCCTGGAGGCCAGCTGGCTATTGGATAATCTAGGGGAACCTCAGCTTGGAAAACTGAGACAATTCCCCTCAGCTCAGTTCATTTCTGATTCTTCAGCAAGTTAGCATAGGTGTGTTCCCATAGTGTGACAGAGGCATGTGATAGTAAATAAAAACACAAAAGGCCTCTTGAGACACAGGCTTGGAAATGCCAGACCAAAACCTCTGCTACATTCTATTTGCCAAAGCAAGTTCCAGATCTAGATCAAGGGCTAGGTGAGGAAATAGACTCTGCCTCTTTAGTGAGAAGAACTGCAAAGATACATACATTCAAAATCTGTGAATACAGGGATGGGTAGAGAACTGAGGACATCATTAAAATGTACCACACTGGGCATCTTGTGTGTTTATAACCATTTGGCTTGGCACCACATTGCAGGCAAGGCATCAGGCAGGTAAAAGACTTTTCCAGCATGGAATAGTGAAAAGGCCACACCTTAGATAAAAGCAAGTCTGTGTTCAAGATTTGCTTCCTTCACCATTTAAGAGCTTTGCAACCTTTGGCAAGTTATTTAAACTTATCTGGGATTCAGTTGCCTCCTCTTTAAAATGGTGATAATACCACTTTAGCTACCTGAAAAATAGGGGTGGATCAGAGGATCTTCTGAAATGGTTGACTATTCTAAGCCATGATCATTTTTGAGGTCTTTGGGGTCTAGTTTATCAGTAAACGTCTGGATCTGGTACTTTGTTTCTGTAAAGTCTCTAAGGCAATTAAGGTAAAATAAAACACTGATGATTTTATAAGACCCACAATTGAGAACTGGTCCATTTATTTTTTTCCTTCATTTATATCTCTTACAAGTATAACACCATTTTCCTTCATTCAATGACATTAACCTCTACCTAGCAGGAATTAAACAAAAGGGATGAGAAGACAGAGAGACCTGAAAGACCCCTCAGCACCTGGTAGAAGTCATATTTTTACTCCTTAGTTTACTGAGGGATTTTTGCTACTGGATTGGAGGGAAAGATAAAAGATAAAAACTATAGAGAGTAAGGAATGAAGTGACTTATGGGTGTTACTTAATATTATGTTTTCTATACAGAGTCCCTGGGTGATGCAAATAATTAACATGGTTGGCTACTAACCAAAAGGTTGGTGGTTTGAATCTACATAGAGGTGATTCAGAAGAAAGGCCTGGCAATCTACTTCCAGAAAATAAACCATTGAAAGTCCTATGGAGCACAGTTCTACCTGACATACATGGGATTGGTATGAGTTAAAATTGTCTTGATGGCAGCTTGTTCCATTTTCTTTTGAAATTAAAAAAAAAAAAAGTAATTGCAGTATTACAAATTTTGACTAGGTGGCAAAAAATAAAAGCTTTTAAAAAAACTATATATATTCTGTATGTCTTCATACAACCTAAGTCTACACATCAGTCACTGAAGAAGCTACTGTTTCTCTATTTCCTTGCTATATCTGTGTTTAAAACTGAGCCTCCATGTTTCAGGCAATGTGACAAGTGAAATGACCAATGTATCTATTTCCCAGGGTTGTGGCAACAACAAAGCATTTAGATTGCTGTTTCCTTGTCCCAGTACTCTAGCACCAAACCAAACTCACTGCCGTGGAGTTGAAGACGATTCATAGTGACCCCTCGTTGGGTTTCCAAGGCAGTATCACTACGAAAGTAGATCGCCCAACCTTCACATTTACCATTATATGGGGATGGCAGGGGAACTGGAGTCCTCTGCAGACAATACCCTAGTCCAAGTAAGAAACTTCATTCTTTAAGGGAGTATGAAAAGAAAAAAAGAAAAAACTACAGCCATTCAGTCAATTACAACTCACAGTGACCCCCATTGGTTTTCCAAGTTTGTAAAAGTCTATGGAAAGAGATTACCTCTTCTTCCTGCCATGGAGAAGCTAGTGGGTTTGAACCACCGACCATCTGGTTAGCAGTCAAAAGCCTTACCTGCTATGTATGCTACCAGTGCTCCTGCTGAGGTGTATGTTGTTGTTGTTGTGAGGTGCCATCAAGTTGGCTCTGACTTATAGAGACCCTATCTGCAACAGAATGCAACACTGCCCGGTCCTGCACCAGTCTCACAATGCTTGCTACACCTAAGCCCATTGTCATAGCCACTGTGTCAATCCATCTTTATGAGGACTTTCCACTTTCTCTATTACCCTCCACTTTACCAAGCATGATATCCTTTTCCAGGGAATGGTCCCTTCTGACAACATGACCAAAGGAGGTGAGACAAAGTACAGCCATTGTCCCTTCCAAAGGAGTATTCCAGTGGCAATTATTCCAGGACATATTTGTTAGTTCTTCTGGCAGGCCATGGTACTTTCAATATTCTTCTCCAACACCACAACTCAAAAGCAACTCTTTTTCAGTCTTCCTTATTCATTGTCCGGCTTTCACATGCATATGAGCCTATTGAAAATACCATGGCTTGGATTTGGCATAACTTAGTCTTCAAAGAGACATCTTTGCTCTTTCACACTTTAAAGAGGTCTTTTGCAGCAGATTTTCCCAGTGCAGTACATTGTCTGATTTCTTGACTGCTGCTAACATTAGTGTTTATTGTGGATCCAAGTAATTTGAAATATTTGACAACTTCAATCA
>NW_006921626.1:4460177-4461776 GCF_000298275.1 Orycteropus afer afer | reverse complement strand
TAGGGGCCATAGTCTCAGGGATTTCCCCAGGCTCTATCAGACCAGCAAACCTGGTCCTTTTTTTATGATTTTGAGTTTGGTTCTACATCATTCTCCCACTTTATCCAGGATGTCCTGCCTAGATCCCCCTCCAAGTGGTTGACAGTGGTGCTGGGTACCCTCTAGTTCTTCTGGTCTCATAGTAATATAGGCTGAGGATCTCATGGTGTACCAGTCCCTTGGACTAATTGTTTCCATGCATCTTTGGTTTTCTTCATTCTTCTTTACTCTGGATGAGGAGAGACCCATCGTTGTATCTAGATGGCCACTTGCAAGCTTTTAAGATCCCACAGACTATAGTCTTTAATCTTCATCAGTAAGTGCTTCAAGTCTTCTTCACTTTCAGAAAGCAAGGTTGTGGCATCTGTATACTGCAGTTTGTTAATGAGTTTTCCTCCAATCCTGATGCCACATTCTTCTTCATATAGTCTAGCTTCTTGGATTATTTGCTCAGCATATAGATTGAATAAGTACGGTGAAAGATACAACCCTGATGGACTCCCTTCCTGATTTTAAACCACGCAGTATCCCCTTGTTCTGTTCAAACAACAGCCTCCTAGTCTATGTACAAGTTCCTTGTGAGCACAATTAAATGTTCCAGAATTTCCATTCTTCTCAATGCTATCCATAATTATCATGATCCACATAGTCAAATGCTTTTGCACAGTCAATGAAATACAAGTAAACATCTTTCTGGTGTTCTTTGCTTTCAGCTAAAATCCATCTGACATCAGCAATGATATCCCTCATTCCACATCCTCTTCTGTATCCAGTTTGCATTTCTGGATGTACCCTGTCAATAGTAGTATATTGCAATTAGATGTATATATCAAGAGTCAAATAAAAAAAAAAAAAACAGGAATAATAAGGAGACATGCGATTTTCTGTAGCTTGTTTAATAATTTTGAGATTCTGGTTACCTAGCTATTAAGATAATTTAATAATACTTATTCATCTTATTTCTAAGGGCAAAATGCATATTAGGGTCAAGCAAGCCTAGGCCAAGCCTGTGAACCTAGGAAAATCTCTAATGTCAGTTTCCTCATCTGGAAAATGGGAATATTAAAAATACCAATCTCATAGAGGTGGCGTTACAGCACTAAAAACATAAAGAATGTAAAACAAATAGAAGACATCTGGCATTAGTAAGTCCTCAAATATTAGCTATAACTATTATATCAATATCAAAGCAAACCATTGCTGTAGAGTCAATTTTGACTCATGGTGAACCTATAGGATAGAGTAGAACTACCTCATATGGTTTCCAAAGCTGTAATCTTTATGGAAACAGATGGTCACATTGTTCTGTGGAGCAGCTGGTGGATCAGAACTGCACACCTTTTGGTTAGCAGCCAAATGTTCAACTACTGAACCACCGAGTCTCCTTATTATATAAATAAGTACTAGAATTTGAATACTTACTATTAGCCAAACTTCCTGCTATTTGCTTTGTTGTTTTTGTTGTTAAGTGCCGTCGAGTCGTTTCCAACTCATAGCGACCCCATGCACAGCAGAATGAAACACTGTCCAATCCCGCGCCAGCCCCACAATCCCTGCTAT
>NW_006921626.1:4457770-4458282 GCF_000298275.1 Orycteropus afer afer | reverse complement strand
CCAGCGAGATGCACCTGGTGCATAGGTAACAGCCCAGTTATAGACTGAGACAGACTAGGAAGAAGGAAGAGGCCGTCCACTTCTGAAAGAATTGACCAGGGAAAACCTTATAAATAGCAAAGAAACACTGTTTGGTACATTACTACTTGCTTTAGTTAATATAAAAGTAAATCAGACATGCACCTGATTACAATGAACTCAGATACTAACAGAAGAGATGATGTAAGATCAATTTATAAACTTCATTAGAACAAGAACTTTATATGTCTTATTCACTCTATGTCCCTACCATCCAGAACAATTTCTGGCACATTACAGGCATTCAATAAATATTTGCTGAGTAAATATATATAAATAACTCTTTTACCTAGCAGCCAGTTGCCTTTGAATCAGTTCCAACTCATAGCAACCCTATGTGTGTCAGAGCAAACAGTGTTTCAGAGTTTTCACTTGTTGATTTTTTGGATAGAGATAGCCAGGCCTTTCTTTTGAGGTGCCTCTGGAAGAACTGG
>NW_006921626.1:4453877-4457313 GCF_000298275.1 Orycteropus afer afer | reverse complement strand
TGTCTTTTTTTTCCTAATATATCTAAGAATGTTCCTTCCCTTCCCCTCCCATCCTGGTAACCAACAAAGAATCCTTCTATGTATAAACTTCTCCTTGACTTTTCACAATAGTGGATTAATACAATATTTGTGATTCTGTAATTGGCTTCTTTAAATCACCATAATGTCCTCCACGTTCATCCACCTTATGTGGCATTTACAGGTTCTACATTATTCTTTAGGGTGGCATAGTATTCCTGTGTGTATGAACTACAGTTTATTTTTCCATTCCTTGGTTGATGGTCACTTAGGTTGTTTCCATCTCTTTTCTATTGTGAATAGTGCTGTAATGAACATGGGTGTGAACATACTTATTTGTGTCCTGGCTTTCAGGTATTTAGGCTATATACTTAGTGGAAAGTCTGAGTCACATGGTATTTCTATTTCCAACTTTTAAAGGAATCCCCATAACAACTTCCACAGTGGTTGTAACATTTTGCCATCCTATCAGCAGTATATGAAAGTCCCAATCTCTCCACATCCTCACCAGCATTTGTTATTTTCTGTCTTGTTGAACTTTACTATTAATGGTGGGGTGAGATGATATCTCATGGTTGTTTTGATTTGCATCAGGAGTTTTGGTAGCATGGTGCCTAAGGCACTTGACTGCTAACCAGAAGGCTGGAAGTTCAAACCCACCAGCCACTCCTCAGAAGGAAGGTTGGACAATCCACTTCTTTAGTGATACCACCTCCGAAACCCAAGGAAGTGTCGCTATGAGTCAGGTCTGACTCAACAGCACATAACAACAACAACAACAATGGCTAATGATTGCAAACATTACTTCATGTGTTTGTTGGCTGCCTGAATATCTTCTTTGGTGAAGTATCTATTCATGTCTTCTGACCATTTGCTAATTGGATTGTTTGTCTTTTTGATGTTGAAGTGTTGGAGTTTTCTATAATGTTTAAAGACAAGTCCTTTGTCCAATATGTCATTATTGAATATTTTTTTCCCATTCTGATGGTTCTCTTTTTCCCCTTTTGGAGAAGTCTTTTGATAAAGATAAGAATTTAATTTTTAGAAAGTCCCAATTATCTAGCTTATCTTCTGTGGTTTGTGCATTTTGGGTTATGCTTGATAATCTTTTTATGCTATAAATTATGGCCCCTAAGTTTGCCTCTATTTTTTCTTTGAAGAATTTTATAATTTTAGGTGTCACATTTAAGTCTCTGATCCATATGGAGTTTGTTTTTGTGTATGGTGTAAGGTATGAATCTTGTTTCATTTTTTCTGCAAATGGATATTCAGGTTTCCCAACATCATTTGTGAAAGAGATTACCTCTTCCCCTTTTAATAGACTTTGGCCTTTTTCCAAATATTAGCTGACCACAGGTGGATGGATCTATCTGGGCTCTCAATTCTGTTCCACTGGTCTCTGTGTCTGTCATTGTACCAATGTTGTTGTTGTTGTGTGCCTTCGAGTTGGATCCAACTCATAGCGACCCCTCCTTGGGTTTCCGAAGCAGTATCACTACAGCAGTCGATTGCCCATCTTCCTTCCGAGTAGTGGCTGGTGGGTTTGAACTGCCAGCCTTCTGGTTAGCAGTCAAGTGCCTTAACCACTATGCTACCAGACTGTATTTGCAACTGTGGCTGTATAATAGGTTTTGAGACCTGGGAGTATGAGACCTCCCACTTTGTTCGTCTTCTTCAGTAGTGCTTTGCTTATTTAAGGTGTCTTTCCTTTCCATATAAAATTAGTGATTAGTTTTTCCATGTCTTTAAAGTTTGTTGATGAAATCTGGATCAGCATTGCATTGAATGTGTAAATGGCTTTTGGTGGAATTGGCATTTCCATAATGTTCACTCTTCCTATCCATGAGCATGGTATATTCTTCCATTTATGTAGATCTCTTATAGTTTCTTGAAATAGTGTTTTGTAGTTTTCTTTATATAGGTCTTTTGTGTTCCTAGTAAGATTTATCCCAAGTATCTTATCTGTTTGGTAGCTATTGTAAATGGTATTGATTTCCTTATATCCTTTTCATAGACCTCTTTGCTGGCACAGAGGAATCCAAATGATTTTTGTATGTTGATCTTGTATCTGGCCACCTGCTAAATCTTCCAATAAGTTCCAGTAGGGTTCTTACTGCCTCTCTTGGATTTTCTATATTTAGGATTATGTTGTTGAGTTGTTATGTGCCGTTGAGTTGGACCTGACTCATAGCAACCCCTCCTTGGGTTGCCGAAGCAGTATCACTACAGAAGTAGATTGCCCAACCTTCCTTCCGAGTAGTGGCTGGTGGGTTTGAACTGCCAGCCTTCTGGTTAGCAGTCAAGTGCCTTAGGCACTGTGCTACCAGAGCAAAAAGGGATAATTTTACCAGTTTGGATACCTTTTATTTCCCTTTCTTGCCTTATTGCCCTGGCTAGGACTTCCAATGCAATGTTGAATAGAAGTGGAGATAGAAGGCTTCCTTGTCTTATTCCTGTTCTCAAAGGGAATGGTTTCAGTCTCTCTCCATTGAGAACAATGTTACCTGTTAGTTTTGCATATGTACCCTTTATTATGTTGAGGAATTTCTCTTCTATTCCTACTTTTCTGGGACTTTTTTTTATCGGGAATGAGTGTTGGATTTCATCAAATGCCTTTTTTTTTTTAATCTATTGATATAATCATGTGATTCATTTCCTTTTTTTACTTAAGTGATGGATGGTGTTGATTGTTTTCCAAATGTTGAACTATCCTTGCATACCTGCTATGAAACCCATTTGGTCATTGTTCTGGTTACCTAGTACTGCTCTAACAAGAATATACCACAAATAGGATGGCCTTAACAAAAAAAAAACCAGTTTATTCTTACAATTTGGAGGCTTTAAGTCCCACCTCAAAGTGCCAGGCTAGAGGAGCTGTATGAAAGCCTCTTGACCTTGGGCTTCAGTTCTGCCTCTTGCTCTCGGCCCAATGAAGCTAGAGGCATATCTTCACTCAGGCAGCTACTAGCTGCTGAGGCTAATAAGCCCATCCTTATGATTTTGTCTCTGTAGAACCACTCCCAGTACCAAATGTGTTAGACTGGGTTCTCTAGAGAAACAAAACCAGTAAAGCTTATATAGAGAGAGAAGAGAAATTAATCTTAGGAAAATGGCTCACACACTTATAGAACCTGGCAAGTCCCAAGTTCTTGCATTGTATGTCAAGTTGGAAGTTTTTCCTGACTCATGCAGCTGCAGGGGCTGAGGAGCTCAAGGTTGGCAGGTAGTACACTGGCTGTTGACTCCAATGAACAACGAATTCAGATCTCCAGGCCGAATGGTGGATTGTCCCCACATGGACAGTTGTAGGCAGCATGACAGAATCCTGATCCACAGAAGAGAGTCTCTTTTCCCAGGATGTCCATAAATATACTGGAAGCAGGCCACACCCCTAGGGAAACTCCCTTTCAATGGATTG
>NW_006921626.1:4437050-4453707 GCF_000298275.1 Orycteropus afer afer | reverse complement strand
ATTATAAAGTCATATTTGCACCTAACATGATACGCTAACACACGGACAACCGAAATGCATTAACCTTATTTACATTTCACAAAGAAACAAAGAAGGAAACAAAAATATTTAATGCACATACACAATGAAGAAATATAACAATCACAGTCCTTGTTTCTGCAACTAGTCATGTGGTCATAGCTGATATCCAGAACTACCTTCTTCCACCACCCATTCTGTATTTCCCTTGCCCTCCAAAAGTACCTCAACTGCTTGTGGTTTTTTACTTGGTGGGGTGACCCAAACCTTCATTCCTGAACGGTGTGGGTCATTAGCAATCATATCATAATTGGGTTGTTGTAATTTTCCATTCACTTTAATCACAAGGTATGGTAGTACTAAGAGAGGTCCTAAATAATCTCCTATATTCCAGACATATTCTTCTTTACTTCCATTATGTAATGTTAATCCAATTTCCCCTGGTAATCAGGATCTATAACACCAAATAGTACAGTAATGCCCTTCTTTGTCTAGTGTAAGTAGAATCAACCAACCAGCTTCCTTTATTCTCTTACAGTTTGGAGGCTAGAAGCCTGAGTTCAAAGTGTCAGGCTCTAGGGACTGAGTGAAAACCCCTCAACCTAAGGCTTCAGCTCTGCCTCTTGTTCCCGGCCCACTGAAGCTAGAGGCTTTTCTTCACTAAGGCAACTACTGGCTGCTGAGGCTAACAAGCCCAAGGTCGACAAATAAAATGGCACAGTCCTGATGTTACCAAACCACATGGCAGGCCATTAATTCAAGTCCATTGTAAGTCCCAAAGTCGTCAGAGCATGGCAGGCTGCTGAACAATGACAGTTACATAAAGGGTCCAAGCGTGCCATAAGCTAGAGACTATTCCCAAAGCTGCCACTTATATACAGGAAGCAGACCATATACCCAAAGGCAGCTGCTCAGCTGCTCATGGTAGATCCCACCATGGAGTTGATTACCAGTCTCATCATGGGGAATACTACGTCCAGCTGCCCAGCCACTCAACCAGGCCTAGCCAAATTGACACACAAACATAATCACCATTATTCCACCCCTTGTCAACTTGGCACCTGTACAGATCTTCAATGGGTGGTATCTGTACAGATCTCCTCCATTGGATGACTCTAGTCCCCTAGTTCCTGAGTGGGGACCTCACCCCCTTGGCCTGCCAGGTCCCACTTCTCTCTCTCTTGGGCATGGCAGCCTCACCCCTTCACTTTTGGGCAGCAGCTATGGCTCCATCCCACTGGCTCACATGAACAAGCAGCCCCACACTCCAGAACCAAGTTGGTGATGGTCTGGCTCTTTGAAACCTGGGAGGCTGTGGTGGTTTCAACTCCTCTTTCCACATTTTAGGTATCTGTCGAGCAGCATCCCACTCTCTCGGTACCAAATTCTGCTTTGGTTACCTAGTGCTGCTCTGACAGGAGACATAAAATGTGGAAACAGGATTTGAGTGTGTCCTTGACCTGAGACCCTGACAGAGAGACCCCAGCATATGGCATGAGAGACCACAGAAGTAGAGCAAAGACACTGGCAGGGATACTGACAAAGAGACCAGCTTGAAATACGGCAGTAGCAGGGCCCAGAGACCGGCATTAAACAGCAACAGGCTTACCAGCCCACTGAGGAGAAAGCTGGGTGCCATTGGGTAGGTGGCTTCCTGGCTGAGTGGGTTGCTTTCGGGCATTAATTGGTGGAAGAGACTGGCATGAGATGGAGTATCAGGTTGGCCAGCCCAAGGAGCAAGAAAGCTGAGTGCTTTTAGAGGGCAGGAAGATTTCTGGCAGAGTGGGTTGCCCTTGGAGACCAAGGAAACGGGAAGCAGGGCTGCCTCAGCCTAAAAGGGTAGGTCCATGGCTTTTGGGGGTGGAATCACCACAGCCCCCTAGGTTTCAAAGAGCCAGACCATCACCAACTTGCTTCTGGAGTGTGGGGGCTGCTTGTTCATGTGAGCCAGTGGGATGGAGCCATAGCTGCTGCCCAGAAGTGAAGGGGTGAGGCTGCCATGCCCAAGAGAGAGAGGAGTGGGGCCTGGCAAGCCAAGGGGGTGAGGTCCCCACTCAGGAACTAGGGGACTAGAGTCATCCAATGGAGGAGATCTGTACAGATACCACCCATTGAAGATCTGTACAGGTGCCAAGTTGACAAGGGGTGGAATAATGGTGATTATGTTTTTGTGTCAATTTGGCTAGGCCTGGTTGAGTGGCTGGGCAGCTGGACGTAGTATTCCCCATGATGAGACTGGTAATCAACTCCATGGTGGAATCTACCATGAGCAGCTGAGCAGCTGCCTTTGGGTATATGGTCTGCTTCCTGTATATAAGTGGCAGCTTTGGGAATGGTCTCTAGCTTATGGCACACTTGGACCCTTTATGTAACTGTGTCATTGTTCAGCAGCCTGCCATGCTCTGATGACTTTGGGACTTACAATGGACTTGAATTAATGGCCTGCCATGTGGTTTGGTAACATCAGGACTGTGCCATTTTATTTGTCGACCTTGGGCTTGTTAGCCTCAGCAGCCAGTAGTTGCCTTAGTGAAGAAAAGCCTCTAGCTTCAGTGGGCTGGGAGCAAGAGGCAGAGCTGAAGCCTAAGGTTAAGGGGCTTTCACCCAGTCCCTAGAGCCTGACACTTTGAACTTGGACTTCTAGCCTCCAAACAGTAAGAGAATAACCTCCTGTTTGTTCAAGCCATCCCATTTGTGGTATATTTCTATCAGAGCGGCACTGGGTAACCAGAACTGTCCTGATGTATTATTTTTTTGATATGTTGTTGGAATCTATTGGCTGGCATTTTGTTGATTATTTTTACATCTATATTCATTAGGGACATTTGTCTGTCGTTTTCCTTTCTAGAGGTGTCTTTGGCTTGTTTTAGTATCAGGGTTATGCTTGATTCATAAAATGAATTTGAGAGGACTCCATCCTTTTCTATGTTCTGGAATAATTTGAGTAGGATAGGTGTCAGCTCTTCTCTGAATGATTGATAGAATTCTCTAGTGAAACCATCTGGGCCAGGACTTTTTTTTGTGATAATTATTTTATGACCTGTTCAATTTCTTCTTTTGTAATCGGTCTGTTCAAGTTTTCTACCTCAGTCTGTGTTAGTTTAGGTAAGCAGTATATTTCTAGAAATCTGTCCATTTCTTCTAGGTCTTCAAATTTCTTACAGTATAGTTCTTCATGTCATGCTTGGTAGGGTGGAGGGTCGACGAAAGAGGGGGAGACCTTCAACGAGATGGATTGACACCGTGGCTGCAATGATGGGCTCAAGTATAGCAGGGATTGTGGGGCTGGCGCAGGATCGGGCAGTGTTTTGTTCTGCTGTGCGTGGGGTCGCTATGAGTCGGAAATGACTCAACGACACTTAACAACAGCAACAACATAGTTCGTCATGATGTCTTGATATTATTATTTTTATTTCTGTGGGTTCTGTTGTGACATCACCCCTTTCCTTTCTTATTCATGTTATTTGCATCTTCTCCTTCTTTTCCTTTGTTAAGTTTGCCAGTGGTTTGTCAATTTTATTAATGTTTTAAAGAAACAACTTTTCTATTTCTATTGTTCTTCTATTTTCTGTTTCATTTATTTCTGCTTGAATCTTTATTATTTCTTTTCTTCTACTGACTCTGGGCTTTTTTTTTTTTAATTTTTATTTGGCTGCTCTTTTTCTAATTGTTGGAGATGTTGTATTAAGGTGTTGATTTTGGCTCTTTCTTCTTTTTTGATGTATATGTCTATTGCTATAAATTGCCCTCTGATCACTGCTTTAGTTGTGTCTCAAAGATTTTGGTATGTTGTGTATTTTGGTAATCTTATTTGATTCAAAAAAAAATTTAATTTCATTTTTTATTTCTTCTATTAGCCTGATGTTTGAAAACCAAAACCAAACTGAACTCACTGCCATGGAGTCGGATCTGACTCATAATGACTCCTTCTTGTTTTTCCAAGGCAGTGTCACTACGGAAGTAGACTGCCTAAATAAAACAAACTCACTGCTGTTGAGTTAGATTTGACTTGAGGTGGTATCACTCGAGGGCAATCACAGAAGTAGATTGCCCAACCTTCCTTCCGAGGAGTGGCTGATGGGTTTGAACTGCCAGCCTTCTGGTTAGGGGTCAAATGCCTTAGGCCTACTACGCTATTCAGTTTCCATGCATTTGCTCTTTCTTCATTGGTCTTCCTAGAGTTGATTTCTAATTTTATAACACTGTGATCTGAAAAGATGTCTTGAAGTATTTCAATGTTTTTAAATTTATTAAGGTTTCCTTTGTGGCCTACATATGGTCTATTCTGGAAAATGTTCCATATGTGCTGGAAAAGAATGTATATCGTGCTGTTGTTGGCTTAAATGTGTGTAGATGTCTATAAGGTCAAGTTGGTTGATCATATTGTTTAGTTCTTTTGCTTTCTTGTTGAGTTTCTTTTCAGTTGTTCTATGTCTTGTTGAAAGTGCCACCTTTGAAGGAAGATTGAGCAATTTACTTTAGTAGTTCTATCACCTTTAAAACCCAAGGAGTCACTATGAGTTGGGGCTGACGTGATGGCAGTGAGTTTGGTTTTAGTGTTTTGGACTATTGCTGTAGAGTCATCTATTTGTCATTTCAATTCTGTTAAAGTCTAATTTATGTATTTTGGGCTCTTTCATTGAGTGCATAGATACTTACTACTGTTATGTCCTCTTGTTCAATTGTTCCTGTAATTGTTACACAATGTCTTTCCTTGTCTCTTATGGTCATTTTTGTCTTAAAGTCTATTGATCAGAAATTAATATTGCCACTCCTGCCCTTTTTTTGGTAGCAATTTGCTTGTTATATCTTTTTCCAACCTTTGATTTTTAATCTATTTTCATCTTTGTGTGTAAGCTGATTCTCTTTTAGATAGTGAATTGATGGGTCATATTTTCTTATCCAGTCTGCAACTCACCATCTCTTGAGTGGTGCATTTAATCCATTGACATTCAGTGTAATATTAACAAGTATGAATTTATTGATGTCATTTTGTTATGTATTTTTTCATGGTGTTGCTGATTTCTTTGTTCCATATGATTTTCTGTGCTGAGCTTATTTTGTTTGTGAATAGTATTATCATCTCCTTTGTTGCTCTTGTTTTAGTATTTGCTATATACTAAATATTTGTGCTTATCCTCTTTTTTGTTTTGATGCAAAGGTTTATTATTTTTTTTTTTGAAGTTATGATTTATTATTTTCTTCTCAAGGTTTAAATAGTCTGTTCTAGCTCACAGTTGTCTTGACTTCCTCACCATTTAGAAGTTCCTTAACTACACTATTTATTGCCTCTGTTTGGTTTGTAGTTTTCCTCATTTACCAATTGATGTCTCTGGTTCCCTGTTTATAGTCTTATAAGCTTATTTCACTTTGAATTCTTCTATAACTGGGTTGTTGTTATCATGTGTGTTAACCATTGATTTGTTTGCTGTTGTTGACTCTCTATCAGAAGGAATCTCTTTAACATCTTTTTTAAGGTTGGTCTGATTTTAACAAATTCCCTTAATTTCTACTTATCTTTAAATCTCTTAAATTCACCCTCATATTTAAGGAACAGTTTTGCTGGTGGGAGATTTTTTTTTTTCTTTCAGGGCTTTATATACATCACCCCATTGCCTACTTGCCTGCATGGTTTCTGCCAAGGTATCAGAGCTTAGTCTTACTGGCTATCCTTTATAGGCAACTTTTTGTTCTTCCCAACACTGCTTTCAGGGTTCTTTCTTTGTCTTTGATTTTGGTGAGCTTGATTTTGATATGTCTTGGAGATTTTCTTTTAGGGTCTTTCCTGTTAGGGGTTCATTGAACTTCTTGAATGAATATATTTTCATCTTTCATCATATTAGGGAAGTTCTATTACAATAAATCTTTGACACTTTTCTTTGTGGTTTTATTTGTGTCTTCCTGTTCTGGAATTCTGATTACATGTATGTTATTCCTCTTGATGGTATCCCACATGAATCTTAGGCTTTCTATACTTTGCTTTGATCTTTTGTCTGATTGATCCCTTAACAGAGTAGTATTAAGGTATTGTCTTCAATCACATTATTTCTGTCTTTTGTTGATTGGATTCTACTTCTTTGTTATCTATTTCTGAAATCTTAGTATTAATCTTCTGTGTTTCTATTTGTTGTTTTTATATTATTTCTATTTTTTTGTTTATTTTGTCAATTTGTTCTTGTGTTGTTTTCCTAAATTGTCCGACAGCTTTGCCTGTATTTTCCTTAATTTTGCCAGTGTTTTCCTTGCTCTGTCTTTAAATTCATTTGAAGGTACCCAAATATAATTATTTTGAATTCCTTATCAGGGAACTCCAATGCTGCTTCTTCCTCAGGGATGTTTTCTGGGTTTGTATCATGATTCTTTATTTCTACTACTTTATCATTGATGGTCTATTTTCTCTGAGACATTTAGTGTTGCTGTATTTATGTTTAATGTGTGAAAGAGAATGAGATTTTGTGCACAGATCTCTGTTAGCTGTTTGTAAGGATCAGTTGATGGTGATTTGAGCTGGTATTGGCTCCTGTCTATCATTGGTCAGTTGGTAAAAAAGCAAGTGGTGGCCCTCACTCAGTGGGTGGGGCTGCAAGAGGTGCAGTATGGTTGGGTTGTGTTTGAACACTTGCTGTCTTCCACTCAGACAAAAAATAAATAAATAAAAACCAAAAACAATAAATAAAAATGACCATAAAAACAAAAACTCAAATCACATAAACAAACAGGTATAATTGCAACAAAAAAACAAACCAAAAAAAAAATAACACAGTAAATGAGAAGAAAATTTTCATAACATATTAAAAAAGGATAAAAGAAAGATAATGAGAAAATGATGAGGGGTACAATATCTGGGAAAGCAGGAATAAGAGAAAAAAGTAAGAGTAAAAGAATAATAAAGAAAAAATGGGAAAACTGCAAAAGGAAAAGCAAGAGATGGGAAGTACCCAAAGAAAGGGAAAAGAAGGGAACCAGGAAAAGAGAAAAGAAATAAAGAAATAGGAAAAAAAAAAAAGGAAGAAAGGAGAGTATAAAAAGAATAATTTAAAAACAAATAATCAAAAGCAAAACTGTGGTGAGCAGGGCATGGCACCAGGCTCTGTCAGGGAACAGACCTGGATGGAATTCCAGCTGGTCAAAAAGGTAGGTGAAGGTAGGGGATGGCCACACCTCTGTTCACCAAGAGTGTGTGAGGTATTAGAGTAACAAGAAGAATACTGTACCTTTCCAATAATCAGACTCCAGTGCAGCAGCCCATGCTGTCCTCAGAAAGCGAAGCCTACTCCTATGTTGCCTTCCAGGTGAGAATGCCACTTTCATATATTCAAAATGGTCATGCCCACCACTTCTGAGTATTCAGAATGGCTATGCCCTCAGGACAGCTGCTTGCAGGCCACAGGTCTGTTTGTCTCCTTCTTCACTGTTTTCCTTTCTGGTTGTCAGGCACCAATGCATTCCTTGCCCATGAAGTCTTTAGTGAGCATAGCCAATTCTTAGGTTGCTACTGGGATTTAATAAAAATGGCTGTGCCCTTAGGACAGCCAGCAGTCTGCTGGTCCATTTGTCTCCTTACTCACTGTTTTCATTCAGTTCTTCTACTAGTTGGTATTTAATTCACTTCTTTATCCTTGCATTCAAAGCTCAGTTTTCCAGGATCATCTTCCTTATCTGTTTCAATTGGTTTTTCATTGCTTTGTTGTAGAAAATCCTGTAGCTTATCTGCCTATTCCACCATCTTGCTGGAACTCTGCCACATAGGATTTCTGAGGCTGTAAATCCTTACAGAACCAGATGGCCTCTTCTTTTCCCCAAAGAGGGGCTAGTGGGTTCAAACATTCAAGCTTTCAGTTATCAGCTGAATACTTTAACTACTATGTCACCAGGGCTCCATTTATACCTGAAAGAGGGTGTTAAAAGGGAATAGGAAAAATATAAGAGAAAACACAGTTAAGAATCAGGACTTTGAAGGCCAAATGTGGAATTTCTCAACTCAATGATGTTAAGTTGGATCCAACTCATGGTTACCCCTCCTTGGGTTCCCAAAGCTGTATCACTACAGAAATAGATTGCCCAATCTTCCTTCTGAGGAGTGGCTGATAAATTTGAATCACCAGCCTCCTGGTTAGCAGTCAAATGCCTTAGGCACTATGCCACCAGAGCTCCTTCATCTGTAATGTTGTTGTTTTGCCGTCGAGTTGGCCTGACTCATAGCGACCCCTCCTTGGGTTTCCTAGGCAGTATCACTACGGAAGTAGGATTGCCCAACCTTCCTTCTGAGGAGTGGCTGGTGGATTTGAACTGCCAGCCTTCTGGTGAGCAGTCAAGTGTCTTAGGCACTATGCTACCAGAGCTCCTTCATCTGTAATAGGATGATAATAATGAAATTTGCCCTGTTAACCTCGTATAGCTCACTGTAAAACTTAAATCAGAATGTGTCTACCTTAAAGCAGTACATGGAGGAGAGAGGTTACAAAATAACAGTGAATTGAAAATAACATAGAAAATAACATTTGCCAAGAGTCAGTGCTTACTATGTGCTATACACAGCTGTAATCATTTCCTTGTGTTAAGTAATTTTTATCCTTGCAAAAATTCTATAACATCCTCCCAGTGCTGCTCCAAAGTCTAAACCCCTAAGTCAAGGGTATCTTGCCTCCCAAACAGGCCATCATCTTCAAAACATTGTGATTTAAGCTTTACAGTGACCTATGAGAGGTTAACAGGGCAAATTTCATTATTATCGTCCTATTACAGATGAAGGAGCAGAGCAGAGCTCAGACCAGGGGCTCAAACCCTTCCTGGTTAATTTTACCTGTCAGAGATCATTGGTGCTTTAAATCAAGACCATCCCTGTTCCATACACATCTCCAATCCCGATCCAGACTAGCAACCATCTCTAACATGATCCACGACAAGCTTAATTTCATTCTTGTGACTGCTTCCTGGGAGGAGGAGAAAGGCAAAGAGTGAGTTATAAATATCCTTCCCTAAGTGCCCCCCAAAGTGGAACCACCTGCAGGGCCTGTGTGGGGTAGAGGGAGGTGAAGAGACTCAACTATGGAGAGAAGTTTGTATCTGATCCTTCAACAGAGAGCTTTAAAGGCCTCCTGTGGGGCTGACTGCTGCTAGGGGAAGTAAAGTAAACAAGCCCTAATGAATGGTGTCATTGCAGGGTTTTATCATCTACCGGCTTAATTGTGTCAGTAAGAACTCAAAAGCAAGTGGTGGGCAGATCAGGCATCAGGAGAAAGCTGAGCTGTGGGCTTCCTGGGCTCCTAATGTGCACAGCCTCTCTGAGGCTTTGGGGCCCTCAGATACTTCTTGGGAACATCCTGTTTGCTCTCATTACATTCTTGGGTATAGAAACTCTTTGAAAACTGTGAACAGAACAAATGTTTCCGTGACCAAGTAACAGAGAAAAGGCATTGATAGGTCAGATTTTCTTTTACTGGAAGAGGGAGCACATTTTCATTTTGCAGGTGTCTGAGTGCAGCCCTTTATACATTTTAAAGGATGGTTTGCCGAAGGTCAGGGAGTAAATCAGTGGTTCAACCCGGTTCTCCGATTCTTTCATTAGCAGTTCTGTTAATGCTGGCACGGTGATACGCCGGCAGGGATTCTGTGGATCTGCTGGTACTGCAGGGACCGTTCCTGAGGTCAACCATAGGACAGAACTGAGTTAGCAAAACACTGTGCTGGCTTTTGCCAAAGAGCAAGGTTTCTCTGGAAACACCCACACCCATTCGCTGTTGCGCGCGCGCGCGCGCACACACACACACACACACTCGCACAAACAACCACAAGGAATTTTTATTTTCTCCAATCCCCATCCAGAGTGAGAAACCCCTGCCAAATAAGTCCCTCCGACAGCACCTCCTACACAACTAGACGCTGGAGCTGCAATCTCTGCTCTATGGGAGTTTTAATTGTGAATCCAGATGTTCTAATCCTTCTGTTCTCGGCACTGACCTTTCACTTGAAAGTCAATTTGTCAGTCTGCTCCCTGTGTCTGAAGAAATCATCAAAGCCGCCCTGCCGAGCAAGGAGGAGCTCCCCGTAGGTTTCTCTGTATGAGGCTGTAACAGGGCTGCAACACACTAGGGAAGAATGTGGGGGAGGTGTAGCTCCACTCCTCTCAGGGGTGCCTGGGTGCTTTCTGTTTCTCAGGGGACCTTGCATCACATCACGGAGGTGTGAACACTGAGTATCTTTGGAGAGGGAAGGAGAAAGAAACAGAGGCAAGCAGTCCTGAGTCACTGTTTCTATCCCAGACCCTAGAGTCTGCTCTCTGAGAAGCCCCCACCCCCATGGACTTGGAAAGCCGGAACTCGGTGAAAGGAGAGGGGAGAGAGGCCCTCCAGATGCCCCATAAACTCGTGCAGGTCTAAATCTGGGAGTTTCAGTTTTCTGCCGACCCAGCCAAAGGCTCAAGTCTGGAAATAAATGTTTTTCTGGGCTGAGGCAAGTAGATAGGTATAGTCAGAGATGTGTTAAGTGTGACACAAGGGGCTAGCTGAAGCCAACTCTGTCACCTTAAATTAGGGGACCCTCAGAGGGGATTCTCTAGTTAATAGAAGGACTTAGGGCCAGTCCTAGTAATGTCTCTCCACCATCCCCAGGTACTAAGAACTCCCTCTCTAGTTCATGTCCACATAAGCAGCACTCTCAGCTCTAGATCCTTCTCTCCCACACTGCACCCACAACTATATCTCCCCAGCAGGTACACGCACACACACCACTGTTACCATCATGACCAAGCTATAACTTCTCCGCCTTTTCCCCAATCCCACTGAGCCTGTTGAGTGGCTGGCTAATCTAAGAAGTTAATTGTTGTCACTGGAAATCAGGCATCCAGGATCATTACCCAGTTCTGGCTCTGGTTAGCTGTGTGAGCTGGGGCATATCCCTTAACACCTTTGAGCTACTGACTCTTCATCAAAATATAGTAGAATTCTTCTGTTTTGCTTTGCTTAAATTAGAGAATAGTCACTTGAGCAGCTCACTTAGCTATGTTAATACAACTTTTTGTATTGTGGAGGCTTGTATGTTGCTAAGATGTTGGACACAATGCCATCCAATAGGACAAAGCAGAACAGCCTCATAAGTTTTCCAAGGCTGTGAATCTTTACGAACCAGACTGCCTCATCTTTCTCCGGAGAACAGCTGGTGGCAGAACAGAGGAAAAGGAAAGAAGGTGCACTAATTTGCATTAGAACCCCAGGGTCTGTTGTAAGGCAAGGAACAAGAAATCCATTGCTTGAACATCAGGATTTGCAGCTTGAGAGATGACAGGCTGGGTTAGGATGATTCTGATGAAGATACAAAGAAGAGCTGCAAAAAAAGAGTTCTAAGCACTAGAAAAGAAAATTTCCTATATGGAAAGGAGAGGCTAGGTTGTCCAGGCTCAGAACCAAGACAGTGTCTCCAAAGAAAAATTGTATTAAAGTCATGGAGGGTGAGTGGGACAAACCTGCTTAAGTAAGTGATTCCTTTGATCTGGCAAAGACAAATTACACTGGTAGCTTAGTGCCTAAGGCACATGATTGCTAACCAGGAGGCTGGCGGTTCAAACCCACCAGCCACTCCTCAGAAGGAAGGTTGGGCAATCTACTTCCATAGTGATACTGCCTCGGAAACCCAAGCAGGGGTCACTATGAGTCCGGTCCGACTAGACCGCACATAACAACAACAACAATACTAAACTTTATACTATAAACAACCACAAAACTAGGCAAATGTATGAAACAATTATTATCAACCATTGGATAACTAGTCATGAAAGACTGTGATGTCTGGGGAAAAAAAAAAAGATCACATGATAAGGCAGTAGGACTATGGGCAAAATAACAATCATAGTGCACTGAGCTGGAGTTCAAATAAAGCACAACAATCCCTACCACATGTAATACTCTCACTGTTGTGCCTCTTCACAATTACTTAACATGCTAAGTAAGCTCTCAGCACCACCCAAAGCCCTCAACTTTGTTTATCTCCATAGCACTTATCACCATTGGACATATACTTATTTTTGTTTACTATTTGTCTCCCCAAAATAAATGTGAGCTCATAAATTCAGGCATCTTGTTTTTTGCCTATTTAAATCCTTAGTAACTAGGACAATGGGAGCTCTGGTAGCATTGTGCCTAAGGCACTTGACTGCTAACCAGAAGGCTGGTGGTTCAAACCCACCAGCAACTCCTCAGAAGGAAGGTTGGGCAATCAATCTACTTCCATAGTGATACTGCCTTGGAAACCCAAGGAGAGGTCACTATGAGTCAGATCCAACTAGACAGCAGTGAGTGAGAGTGTATTTATGATCAAACCCCCCAGATTTCTTGTGCTTTTACTGGGGAATTTTAAATGTGTCAGAGCAAGAAACATCAAGGAGATAGTATGCCTAATATCTCAAGGTGTCTGGGAGGAAGTGGACTGGAATATATTGGGGCTGCCAACTCCAGGTACTGACTTTACATTATACAAAAAGGTGAACAAAATTAACACACCTTTAATCAAATGGGAAAACAATTCACCCTAAATCAAGATAAAGTTCATCAATGTAATCTCCACACAATAGCTGATTAACTTCAAAGGAGTATTTTGCTTGTTTCATAGTGAGGATTTCCTCATGTCTTCCCCTAAACTAGTCATAAGAAATAATGTTTTCAGAGAGAAAAGACTCTTGTACATAAAAAGGGAATAAAACAGCACTGCTATGGAAACCATAGGAGTAGCAGGGTTTTGGTAAAAAGAGGAATGATGCACCAAGGCAGTGACAACCTTAATTCAAACACATTGTCTGGCAATTTCATGAGAGAAGGCTACCACAAGGTTATGCAATGTAGTAAGTGGCACCTTGAGTCAATGTACACTCAAGGTTATTGGTGACAAACAACAAGAACTGACTCTGGCCATTTTATATGGAAAATAAATTTGTTGGAGTGATATTGAATAGCTTCTGAATAAAAATGAAGGCTGGAAATCCAAATTCAGAAAACAGATGGGAATCAAGGAAGGTTGGACAGCCAAGAACATAGCTGAGATCACAGCACTGAAACAATCTGGATAAAATGTCACCAGTTCTGGATACATGCTGCTGTCTCCATTGTCACCACACTCATGCTGGACACTAGCTGACCCATGTCAAAACTTTCTACTCTGTTGTTTCTGCCATCATAAATCCCCTCTTACATGTCCCTTAGTTATTTTTTTATTTTATTCTTTTAATTAACTAATGTTTTTAATTGTGATTTGAATGAAAATTTACAGGGAAAATTGGTTTTTCATTCACTGTTGATACATTTGTTTTGTGACATTGAATGCAGTCCCCACAATGTAATAGTACTCTTCCCACTTCCTCCCATTACCATTTCCATGTCTCTTTTTCCTACCTATTCCTGCCTTCTGAGATGGTAATTAGGGATGGGAGAAGAAGGGATGGAAAACCATTAACTAGATAAGGAAAAAAAATAATAAACCTCACTGCCAGTGAGTGGATTCCAGCTCATAGTGACCCCTCCTTGGGTTTCTGAGGCAGTATCACTACGGAAATAGATTGCCCAATCTTCCTTCCAAGGAGTGACTGGTGAATTTGAACCACAAGCCTTCTGGTTAGCAGTCAAATGCCTTAGGGACTACACCACAGAGCTCCCAACTACATAAGAGACAAGTATTAACTGGGGTGAAGGGAATAGCAATATACAAAAAGGGCATGACCAGCACAATATCACTAAGGAAAAGGAAGACACAGAGAGGTGCACAAGAACTGCATACAACAAAGGTAAATACTATTATATATGCAATCATGCACTATCAGTAATAGCAAACAACACTCGACGAGTGGATAAGGATGATCAAGTATGGGCAGGCAACTGGGACTATGCCCATTAGTTTTAAAGGACCCCAAAACTAACTAGGTAAGTCTAAGTGTCATGGTCACATTGAAGTTAGGAAGCAGGGAGAGGTTTTCCCACAAAAAGTGAGAGCCTACTATTCCACTGACTTTGGATTCCTTCCAAATAAGAAAAGTGTTCAGATTTAGGATAGCCAAGTCTATTACAATCCATCCCTTTGGCTGACCTGCCTCTCATAAACATTACCTCCCAAATTTACACTTCCTAAAATATTCTTATGCAATATAAGTAAACTATTTAATACAATCAAAAACATATTCCCTCTTTCCCCCAAGAAAGAAAATACATTTTTCCTCCTCCAGGTTCTGAATTCTTCATGAGTTACAGACCATCTTGAATTTCCAAAACTGAAGAATAAATAGTTAAGTATAATCACAACCAACATACTCTATGCATAGTAGACATATCTACATACAGGCATAAAACCATAGCTGATACTTGTGGCTTTCCCCCTTCTCTCCACCACTGCCATTCCATGTTCTTTCTGCCCTATCCAGCACACACACTGACTACAACTGAGTCGACTCCAACTCATAGTAACTCTTTAGGACAGAGTAAACTGCCCCATAAGGTTTCCAGGGCTATAAATATTTATGAAAGCAGATTGCCTCATCTTTCTCCTGAGGAGCATCTGGTGGACTTGCACCACTGACCTTTTGGTTAGCAGCCAAATGCTTTAACCACTGCACCACTAGACCTCCTAGGTAGCCCACACTCTTAAGAAATATGATTCCAAGGAGACCAATATTTACAATATAGTAAATATGTACAATATTTACAATATCTACCATAAAGATAAAATATTTGGGAATAAATCTTACCAGGGACACAGAAGATCTATACAAAGAAAATTACAAAACACTACTTCAAGAAACTATAAGAGATCTAGCCAAATGGAAAAACATACCATGCTAATGGATAGGAAAACTGAACATTGTGAAAATGTCAATAGTGCCCAAAACAATCTATACATTCAGTGCAATTTCAATTCAGATTCCATCAACGTTCTTTAAGGACATGTAAAAACCAATTGCTACTTCTATTTAGAGAGGAAAAAGCCCTTGTGTAAGCAAAACATTACTGAAGAAGAACAAAGTGGATGTCTCATACTCCCAGATCTCAAAACCTGCTATACAGGCACAACAGCCAAAACATCCTGGTATTAGTATAACAACAGGCACATAGTCCAGAACTGAGAACCCAGAAATAAATCCATCCACCTATGGTCAGCTGATCTTTGACAAAGGGCCATGATCCATTCAATGGGGGAAAAGATAATCTCCTTAACAAATGGTGCTGGCAGAAAATGAAACAAGATCCATACCTCACACCATACACAAAAACTAACTTCAGATGGATCAAAGATCTAAATGTGAAATCCAAAACTAAAAAAATTCATCAAAGAAAAAATAGGGGCAAATTTAGGGGTTCTAATACTTGGCATTAATAAGCTACTAAACATAAGTAAGAATGCACAAACAGCAGAAGATAAACTAGATGTCTGGGACCTTCCAAAAATTAAATCCTTATTCACTTCAAAAGACTTCTCCAAAAGAGTAAAAGGAGAACCTACAGATTAGGAATAAATATTCAGCAAATGCATATCTGACAGGGACTTATCTCTAAAATTTAAAGAAAGATCCAACACCTCCATATCAAAAAGACAAGCAATCCAGGAACTTCTGGTAAGATGGAAGAATAGGGAGACAAGCTACACAGACCCTCTTCAACAAAGAAAAGAGAAACTAATTGCAGAGATACAGAAGATAATCCTGGAGCCCCAGGCTTTGAAAAGAAGTATACAAAAATAGATTAGGCACCAACTAGTGGAAAAACCTGAATGAAAATGAGATGGTCAGAGCAGTGGACTGTCTGCTACTCTGATGGGACCAACAGCCTGAATATTACCAAGTGATGCTGGGACCTGAGACTTGACCTCAAGATGAGTCCTGGTCACCAAGGGCAGCAGGGATAATGGTGCAGGTGGCCTTTGACTAGGAAGGGAAACAGCAAAGAGGGAGACAACCTGAGCTGTGGACTTTCAACTGTCCAGAGGGTACAGCCATTTTGATTGTTTACAACCAGCAGCCATTTTGGATATTTAAAGTGACCGAGAGTGCAGCCATTTTGAATCTTTACAAGCAGTGGTCACTTTGGATTTTAAAGTGACATCATTCTCATTCAGATTCCAGGGACCTAAGAATAAGCTCCACTTGCCAAGGACAGCAGGGACATACAGGAGGCTGACAATGGGAAAGGAGACAGGTGGTGAGTGTATAAGTGCTGCCAACTACTGAATAGAGGAGCACAGTACCCTGCTTACTTAGATAAAATTCAAAGAACACAAAAATTGTGGACAAGTCACTTCAACATACAATCATCAATTAAATATAAACACAAAAATTCCATAATGCCTCAGAGACAACAGAGCATCACAGTGCACACAAAGAAGCAAGGTAAAGCAGGAGAATCAAGGGACCAGGATACAGACCCAAAACATCCCTGAGGAAGGCACAGCACTAGAACTCCCTGATAAGGAATTCAAAAGAATTAAAAAAGATTATATTTAAGTATCTTCAACAAATTGAGAGAAATGCTGAGAAAACACTGACAAAATTGAGGAAACACAAATAAAAACCTAGAACAATTTTGAAAGACAATACAAGAACAAAATGACAAAATAAATGAAAAATTAGAAATGATACAAAATCTACACACAGAAATCCAGAAGATTAATA
>NW_006921626.1:4435459-4436792 GCF_000298275.1 Orycteropus afer afer | reverse complement strand
GAAAGAGGGGGAGGCCTTCAAGGAGATGGATTGATACAGTGGCTGCAATGATGGGCTCAAGTATAGCAGGGATTGTGGGGCTGGCACGGGATTGGGCAGTGTTTCTTTCTGCTGTGCATGGGGTTGCTATGAGTCAGAAACAACTCGATGGCACTTAACAACAACAATAACAATTGGAATTCCAGAAGAGGAAGAGACAAATAAAAGCACAGAGAAAATTGTAAAAGATTTGGTGGAGGAGAATTTTTCTGGTATGATGAAATATGAAAATATATCCATTCAAGAAGTCCAACGAACCCAAAACAGGATCGAACCAAAAGAAAATCACCAAGACATATCATCATCAAACTCACCAAAACCAAAGAGAAACAAGAATCCTGAAAGCAGCACAGGAAAAACAAAAAGTTACCTACAAGGGGCAACCAGTAAGATTAAGCTTGGATTTCTCAGCAGAAACAATTCAGGTGAGAAGACAAGGGGATGGTATATATAAAACCCTGAAAGAGAAAAATCTCCAACCAAGAATTATGTACCCAGCAAAACTGTCCCTCAAATATGATGGTGAAATTAAGACATTTCCAGATAAGCAGAAACTAAGGGAATTTGTTGAAACCAAACCAATCTTATAGGAGATACTAAAGGGAATTCTTTGGACAGAGAACCAAAAACACTATTAACACATATGGTGACATAACACAGAAACCAACCCAGCTATGAGAGTATCCAAAGTAAATAAGCCTACCATATTTTAAACAGGGAACCACAGACATGAATTGACAAATGAGTACAGGTACCAACCAAAAAGAGGAAAAACATTGTGTAGTTACCGAACTTCTAAATGGTAGGAAAGTCAAGACAACTACAAGATAGAATGGATGTTCTAAACTTGTGAAGAAAACTATAAATCACAGGGTAACCTCAAATAAAAATGATAAACATTCAAATCAAAATAAAAAAGAGGACCAGCGCAAACATTTAACAAAAACTAAAACACTAGCAATGAAGGAAGTGATAAGATGATTCATAAACAAAACAAGCTCAGCACAGAAAATTATGTGGAACAAAGAAATCAACACCATGAAAAAATACATAACAAAAATAATAGCAACAAATTCATACTTGTAAATAACTACATATCTGGCAAGAGACTTATCTCTAAATTTTGCAGAAAATTCCAATGCCTCAACAGCAAAGGAATTAGCAGTCTAACTGAAAAATGGACAGAAGATGTGAATAGACACTTTACCAAGGAAGATATTCAGGTGGCCAGCAAACACATGAAGTGATGCTCATGATCATTGGCCATCAGACAGATGCAAAAAAAAAAAAAAAA
>NW_006921626.1:4429584-4431332 GCF_000298275.1 Orycteropus afer afer | reverse complement strand
TTCAGTACCATTGGTTCTAGATCATATGCCACTTCCTGAAATGGATGAAGATCGACCAGTTCTTTTTGGTAGTGACTCTGTATTCCTGCCATCTTCTCTTGATGTTTCCTGCATCATTCAGTATTTTGCCCATAGAATCTCTCAATATTGCCTCTCGAGGCTTAAATTTTTTATTCAGTTCTTTCAGCTGCAGGGATCCAGGTGAGGAGAGAGAACCCAGGCATGCCTAAAGCAGCAGGGTGGGAGAGCAGGAAAAAGGGGTTAAAAGCCAGAAACCCAGACAGAGGAGCAGTCAGCCACAGGGATCCAGGTGAGGAGAGGGAACCCAGGCACACCCAAAGCAGCAGGGCAGGAGAGTGGGAGAAAGGGGATTAAAAGGCCAGGAACCCGGACAGAGGAGGAGTCAGCTGCAGAGACCCAGGTAAGTGTGGTATGAGAGGTTTTCAACAGGGAGACAAACTTGTCTGTCGGTTGTCTTACCGTGGTGACGTGTTGATGTGAGTTTTGAGGCTGAGCCACTGGTGTTTCAAACCCAGCAGGATGCACATGGTGCACAGGTATCAGCCCAGCTTACAGACTGAGACAGACTAGGAAGAAGGAAGAGGCCTTCCACTTCTCAAAGAATTGGCCTGGGAAAACTTTATGGATAGGAAATCTTCACAGAAGAGAGCATATTATCACAGTGAGATTTCAGAACATAAACAGATTAAGAATCATCTCACAAAGGAAATCTAGATCATCACTGGGACCACCTGAGATGAATCTGTCCATAAACTACTGGGGAATGAAAGACAGCTTACTAATCATCTTAGTTTCCTAGTGCTGCTGTAACAGAAATACCACAAATAGATGGGCTTTGAAAACAGAAATTTATTTTCTCACAGTTTGTTGTTGTTGTTATATGGCATGGAGTCAGACCCAACTTATAGGAACCCCTCCTTAGGTTTCCGAGGCAGTATTACTACGGAAGTAAGTTGCCCAACCTTCCTTCCAAGGAGTGGCTGGTGGATTTGGACCACCAGGCTTCTGGTTAGTAGTCAAGTATCTTAAGCACTATGCCACCAGAGCTCACACAGTTTAGCAAGCTAGAAGTCTGAATACAGGGCACCAACACTACCGCACATCTGTCTTTCTATCAGCTCTGGAAGATAATCCTTGTCTCAGCTTCTGTAGCTCCAGCATTCCTTGGTTCCTCTGAGATCTTCATGTGGCATCTGTCTCCTCTCCATTTGTGCTTGCTCCTGTGTCAAATATGCTCCTTCTCTAACTCAGAGGTGATTACATTTAGGATGTACTCTACACAGATACAGCCTCATTAACATAACAAAAAAGCCTTATGGCCAACATGATTACATCCAAAGGTATAACCAAAAAACCAAACTCTCTACCCTGGAGTCTATTTGACTCACAGTGACCCCTCCTTGGGTTTCTGAGGCAGCATCTCTACAGAAGTAAATTGATTGCACAATCTTCTTTCCAAGGAGTGGCTGGTGGGTTTGAACTGCCAGCCTTCTGGTTAACAGTCAAATGCCTTAGGCACTATGCCACCAGAGCTCCTATCCAGAGGTATGTTGTTGTTGTTATGTGCCATCGAGTCAAACCTGACTCATGGTGACCCCTGCTTGGGTTTCCGAGGTAGTATCACTATGGAATTAGGATTGCCCAACCTTCCTTCCAAGGAGTGGCTGGTGGGTTTAAACCGCCAGCCGTCTGGTTAGCAGGCAAGTGTCTTAGCCACTATGCTACCA
>NW_006921626.1:4424488-4429484 GCF_000298275.1 Orycteropus afer afer | reverse complement strand
AACAAAATGCATTTAAAATAAAATAAAAAATAAGAAAAAAAGACAAGCAATCCAATTAAAAAATGGGCAGAAGACATGAACAGACCCCTCACCGAAGAAGATATTCAGATGGCCAACAAATACATGAAGAAATGGTTGTGATTATTAGCCATTAGAGAGATGTAAATCAAAACAACAATAAGATACCATCTCACTCCAGCACTAATAGCAAAGTTCAACAATATGGAAAATAACAAATGCTGGTGAGTATGTGGAGAGATTAAGACTGTCATATATTGTTGGTGGAATTGTAAAATGATGCAACTACCATGGAAAATGGTATAGGGATTCATTCAAAAGTTGGAATAACAATGCCATTTGATCCAGTGATCCCATTACTAGGCATGTATCCTAAAGAAATGAGAGCCAGGACATAAGTAGATAAATGTGCACCCATGTTCATCATAGCACTATTCACAATAACAAAGAGATGGAAACAACCTAAGCGCTCATCAACAGAGGAATGGATAACCAAACCACAGTGCATACACATAATGGAATGCTATACAACACTGAAGACTAGTGTAGAATCCGCAAAACACCTCATAATGTTTGATGAACTTGGAGGACATTATGCTGAGTGAAATAAGTCAATCACAGGACAAATACTGTATTAGTACACTACTGTAAAAAGTCAGGTAAAGGTTTATATATAGAAGGAGACTTTCTTTGCTCGTTACCAGGAATGGTAGCGGGGAAGAGTGAAAATTGCTAGATAGGTAAGAAGCAAGTAGGAATCTGGGTAAAGGGAAAGGCTTAAAAAAGGGGAGGATGGGAATCTAATCCCTTATTGGTCCTTTTGTATAAGCTTGTAATAGTCTTCTATTCACTGTTACTGCTGAAAATTGTAGTCCAAGGAGATGTCCTTGGGTCCCATTTATGGTCCTCCCTATTTATTTATTCATTTTTTGTTTGCTTCATTCTTTACTTATCTAAATATCAGGATCTATAAACCCAGCAAATAGTGCCACTTCCTTTTTCACAGTGTCATGAGAATTTCTTAATGCTCAGGTGGTTATTTCAGCTCCCAATTTTGTACAATTATTGTAACACCCCTTGGTGAAAACAATTCTTCATTGGCTATTAAAATCACTAAACCAAGAGAACTTAGGCACAGAAAGAAAGATGTTGATCGTGGATCATTAGATGTAATTGTGAGTTTTTCCCTCCCACTTTTCTTCCCAAAATCTTCCAGTGCTGGGAGGAAGAGTTTCACTTAGTCACCATTAATTCAATGTAAAGACTTTTCCTGCAAGATGTTACCCAAATTTCCAAGGTGCTGTCTATCAGGATTAGCCAATAGGCCTTTCCCTCTTTCTATAAGGTCAGTCGCTTCTGGATAGTAGATTACAAGGTTAGACCAATGAATTATGTGTCCTTCAACACAATGCCTTGTTTCTTTGTAAAGGCATTTGCTTACTCAGAGACAATATAGAGCTTTTTATAATTATAATTTTTACTACAGATCAGTTTCTTTAAATTATTTCAAAAGTTTATTTGAGTGACATTATCCTTATATTAGGAATAATCTTAAATATTATTTCCAGATATTATAAAATAAATGTCAAGAAACTCATAATGATTATATAGCAAAAACAATATAGAGTAAGTATATGATGTTTAAGAATTTAAGTAAGCTCATATAATGGAAATGTTAACACACACAGTGTGTTTGATGAACTTGGAGCACAGTGGGCCAGGGGGGAACAAAAAAAAAACTAAACATAGAATAGATGTCTATTTCACGGACGATAGTTTCTGCCCCTTCCGTGATAGAAAGGGTCCAATATAATTGATTTCGACCAGGTTGTTGACTTGTCCTGCTGAGTATAGTGCCTTCCTCATGTGCAGGCTTGGTTACTACTGCTGGTCAGTAGAAGACTCATCTAGCCAGGTCAGCGTAATGGTAGGAAGTCCTTGTCATTAACTTCATACTTTCATCCCTGCCACCATGAGCATTTTGTTAATGAGTCCATTGATTGATCAAGCACTAGGGAAAGATGCTGGGACTCTTCAGACAAAGTCATTTTATCCTCCTCTCCATTTGTTCTCCAGTGGGGGCCTTTTGGTGAGCATGCAGATGGGGCACAAATTATTTTCCTACTCTGGGTTTATTCTAAAAACTTTACCCAGCTTCTTCCCTAAACTTCTCCAGTACCAATTCTCCAATATTATTCCTTCCAAGTCTCTGACCATCTGGCCACAGCATTAGCCACTGTCTAGGAAAAGAGTCTAGATAATTGCTTTAGGTCATGTCTCCTGGATAATTAGATGTACCCCTTAACATCTGCTCCTAGGAGAATTTTTACTTTCAGTTGTGTTTTGAAGCCGCTCCTGAGTGGAGTTAATGCACATGGCAATTTACAACTTTGATTGGCCCGTTGCCATACACTAGATGGGAGAATTAGACCAACCAGAGGGAGAATACTGAATCCATCCAGAACCCCTAAGGGAATGGACCTGTGAAGGGGCCTGGATGGGGTATTGACCTCGGATTCCTACAATCACATTTGACAGACCCCTGGACTGCAGGCTGCTGATGTTGTGACTCATTCCCCTTGGTGGTGCCCCTAGTCTCACTGGAAAACTCCATCAGGCTACAAAGCACACTTGGGTGGTACAATAGCCTCTCCTCATCTGAACATCTATACGCCAACACAAATAGAGGCTGTCAAAATACATCTTGCCTCTGTGGTGGGCAGGAGTCTGGAGAAATTCATAGGTTAAAAAAAAAAAAAAAAGGTTTTGGAAATAGTTTTACTTTTGAGAAATTTAATTTCTAAAGCTTCCCCAGAATAACCACATTTTCTTGGAGTTTAAGATCTGAGATAGACGACCCGGGTGGCCTTTTAACCCTAATTAACCCACCAGCCATTTGGTGCCCCCACCTCGCTTAACTATGTGATGGAGCTTATAAAAAGATGTGGCCTCTAGTCTGTCAAATGCTGCACATTCCACAGTTCTTGCTCAGGCCACTTCCTTCCCTATGGAGCTGCTGCCTGACTTCTCCAAAGCTGATATTAATATCACAGACCATTATAATATAGTTATTTTCGTGGAAGGCAGGGAGGAAGTCACGTGGCATTAATTGGTCTCAGGGGGTCCTGAAAGTCTCCATTTAGCATGTTGTTTTTACTCACATAAGCAGCAATGGAGTGGAAACAGTGAGGAAGTCACTGTGATTGTATTAAATGAGGTTTTTTTTTTTTCTAAGATTTGTTTAGCTAATGAGTCATTATTCCTTTTTTTAATTGTATGAACACATGTAGTAGTTGGGTCAAAGGTACACCTGCATTTTCTTAAATGCACACACACAGGCACACACAAACACACTATCTAGACCACTGCTTGCCTTATTTTAACCTCTGCTGTGATGTCAGCTTATTGAAGGTTTGGCATCAAAGAAGATAAGCAGTGTATATATGTGTGGTGGTAGTTCAGGAGATAGGAATTCAAAACTCCTGAGCATAAAAGGATATACTTCATCATTTTTAAGTTATTGAGTCAGGGAACTTCTTTATCAAAATATTGATATCACAACTCTCCACTACTTTGTGTTTGTTTTGTAAATTCTATTACTCAGAAATCCATACGTCTTCCTTTTTGACCTTTATAGTGGGCTTGCAAGGTACATAGGGTCAGAATTATTAATCTTATTTTTTAATTAGGAACTGGTGGTTAAAGATCATGTAGCTAATAAATGATGGTCTGAAAATGCAAAGGGACTCAACAAAACCTGGGAATTCTAAAGGTATCTTGTCATGGTTAGAGGCCTTTATGAGTTGGGTGGTGAGCATGGAAATTTTTGGAGACTGACCTGAGTTGTTGCCAAGTTCTGTAAGCCATCATGTCCTCCCCAGGTAATTCTACACACCAACTCTATTTTCTTAGGATTATTTACACTAACGGTAGTGATGAAATTCTATTTTGGAATCAACCAGTCAGTTGAACGTGAACATAAGAGCAAGCAGATGAAAAGCCCTCTTGAAACATTTTCTGTTTGAAGGTGTTGATAATAGAAAAACTCTTAGGTTACTCTAGCATAAGAAGAATTCTTTTGACAAAGATATGCCAGAAAAGTGTCTATTAAATATCCCTCAATATGGTAGAGGACATGGATTGTGATTTTACTTCACTTGAAGATTCTGATATAAGAATTGATTTTCCTCAGTCAAGTAGGGTTTTAGTGTGTTTCACCCTGAAGGCCAAATATAAATATGGATAAAATTTTATAGCTCATTATACAGCAAAATTTTATTTTCGTGGTCAACAAGTCAATTAGGTAGAAAAAAAGTGTGTATCTACTAAATCCAGTTAGATCAAGATACTAAAAAAACATTCCATTCACATCAGAGCCAGTTAGCTTCATACAAAAACAAAAACCAGAAGCTGTTGGGTTGATTCCAACTCATGGTGACCACATGTGTACCACAGTAGAACCATGCTCTATAAGGTTTTCAACAGCTGATTTTTCAGAAGTACATTGCCAGACCTTTCTTCTGAGGTGAACTTGAGTGGCCTTTAACCACTGACCTTTCAGTAAGCAGCTTAGGATGGTAACTGTTCACACCACCCAGGGACCCCAAAAACAATTAACGAATGAAAACTCCATGACTATAGAATGATACCACATCCTAGAACTCAGTCCCACTATCTTTGCACAAATGTTCACATATATTCCCCTAGAGGACAGGGCAATAAAAAGCATGGCCCCATTAAAATCATCACCATTACCACAAGCATAACTAAAAGGGCTTCTCCTGATGTCTTTTAACCAGGAAATCTTCACTGTTGTTCTTGTTAGGTGCTGTCGAGTCATTTCTAACTTACAGTGACCCCATGCACAGCAGAACGAAACACTGCCCGATCCCGCGCCAGCTCCATGATCCCTGCTATGCTTGAGCCATCATCACAGCCACTGAGTCAATCCATTTCGTTGAAGGCCTCCCCCTCTTTC
>NW_006921626.1:4416313-4421364 GCF_000298275.1 Orycteropus afer afer | reverse complement strand
TAGGATTGCCCAACCTTCCTTCCAAGGAGTGGCTGGTGGGTTTAAACCGCCAGCCGTCTGGTTAGCAGGCAAGTGTCTTAGCCACTATGCTACCAGAGCTCCCATCCAGAGGTATAGGGGTTACGATATCAACACACAGTTTGGGGAAACACAATTCAATTGATAACACTAAAGATTCAGAATGTGTTATCCAGCTTGTAAAAGAACTTAGGCTGTAAGTCTCCTCTTTCTCTTCCCTTCTTGATCATTCAATTGCCAAATTAATCATGTAGCTAATTACTTTGGTGTTGTTGGTGTTGTTGTTATGTGCCATAGAGTCATCTCTGACTCATAGCGACCCCTCCTTGGGTTTCCAAGGCAACACTCACCAGCCACTCCTTGGAAGGAAAGTTGGGCAATCTACTTCCATAGTGATACTGCCTTGGAAACCCAAGGAGGGGTTGCTATGAATTGAATCTGACTGCATGACAGATAACAACAACAACAACATCACTATGGAAGTAGATCGCCCAACCTTCCTTCCAAGGAAGGTTTTGAACCACCAGCCTTCTAGTTAGCAGTCAAATACCTTAGGCACTATGCTACCAGGGAACTCTAAGGGTATCTTGTCATGGCTTAAAGGACTTTATGGATTGGATAGTGAAAATGGGAATTTTTAGAGACTGAACCTGAGCTGGTGCCAAGTTCATTCAATTGCTTATAAAACAATATGGGGTCAATTGGTGTAGTAAGTGACAAATGAGCTCATATAGTCTACATGGTTTCTTTTGAGTCATTTTGATTAAAGTGCTAGGGGAGAAGTGCTGAATTTATTATTCAGAGGAGAAGGCTGAATTTATCAACTAGCTTGTGGTTTGAGGGTCATCTGTGGATGTTGATTGTCTATCCAAATCAAAATAAGAGTCACAGAAGCAGAGAATGGAAGAGCTGTAAGAGATTGGGTAGAATTCGTTTTTCATTCTCTCATATTTAACAGATGTAGAAACTAATACCCATAAAGCCAAAGGGACTTGGCCTAATGTCATAGAGCTAATTATGTTGCTTGTTGTTGTTATGTACTGTCCAGTTGGACCCAACTCATAGTGATCCCTCCTTGGGTTTCAAAGGTAGCATCACTACAGAAGTAGATTGCCCAAACAATATTTACTTAATATTTTATAATAGCATTGATTATATTGAATACATACATATACAATGAAAGTTTCATCTCTGGCTCAGTTTATTAATAACAGTTGTTTTCCATCACAGAGCTGCAAGGACAATTTTATAAGCCATCTGTTGATAATATTTGTAGGAGCACACTATCTATCAAGTAATCATAATGTGTGCTATGAGGTGGCATGCCTTTCATTTTACAGAAGGGAACAGAGTGAGTTATATCAGATGACCCAAAGTGGAAATGCCTCAGAGTCATTATCCAACTTGCTACTGTTTCCACAGAGGACTACACACAGAGAAGGCAGTTGTTCCTCTTGGGAAGTATGATGAGGGAAGGCAGAGGCAGATCAGTAAGAATCATGAATCTTTCTATCCACCCATTTACCTGTCACTGTGCAAACTCTCCCCTTCTTATATCTAGAAGGTGTGATTTTAAATTTTGCAAAACATTGAAAAAGGAAATGTTCTCTGTTGACATTGGGAGGTAATAGGGTTTAGCATGGGGAGAAAAGAAATTCTAGCTCCACTTGGGAGTGCTTTAATTTAACTTCATAGTAAAGCCCTAATACAAGGTTGTACTAAAGACTATCCATAGAAGTCTCAAAGACAGAAAGGCCCTGAGGAGCATGGTGGGCACTGGAAGTGACTCTTACATGGGAGAAGGTAGTAAGAATACAGGGGGGAGAAGAATAGACTCCAGCAAATGAGCCAAAGTCTCTTCAACCCCTGGAAAAGTCAAGAAAGAAATAGTAATACCACTGTGGATTGAGGAAAAGCCAAGTAGGTAGTCCATAATGATAGCTTACTCCAGAGACATGTAAAAATTAACCCTGGAGAAGAGCACAGGACCAACAGAATCCCAAAGAAAACTGAATTGAGAAACATGCCTCTCATTTTCTCCTTTGGGTGCAAAAAAAAAAAATAGATTTTGGCAATCTAGGGTTGCCTCAAAAATCCTACTGGTCAGATTCAGTTCTGCCAAGTAGAGCTAGATATATGTGACACACAGTGTTTTCTGTTAATTAAGCTTCTTAACATAACTTTGTGGGAAGAGTGTGTGTCTGGTATTTCAGACATTCCTAGGATTCACGGGAAGAAGATTCTACTACCCAGAAGATTTCCAAGAAACTAATTGCCTGGAAGAAGTTTCCAAAATGCCCTTGGTTAACTAAGCTACCTCATTATTTCAGAGCTGGTGAGAAACTTCTGCATGGTTTTCTGTTGCTTTTGTTTTCCCTTCCTTCTCCTCACCCCAGTTTGCTTCTTGGTACATTGTGTGAGGTAGGAGATATGCCGGGGGATATCAGAGTGTAAAAACATGGAGGAGAAGATCCAGGAAGACAGGAGGCAATGCCATCAGTGTGAGAGAAAGGAGTCTGGGATAGTGTCAGAGCCTCATGGAAATGGCTGCTCCCTCACATTTGCTCAGTCTAACACAGCCAGGAAAAGTGCTCAGAAGAAAGAACAAATAATGGCTCCAGTTTCCTTCAGTCTTAATATAGAAGGCCCCAAAGGTTCAAAACAATTTTAGAAAGAGCAGCAGGGCGGGGAGGGAAAAGTATTGTGTACCTCTGAGGAAATGAAGGGGAGGACAAACAATATTGTTTCAACGTGGCTTCTACAATCTTTGTGGGCCCTCAGGTCTGGTCAACTGCATCCTCCTGACCCTAAGACATTTATTGTTAAATTTTCTTTTCTTTAAAAAAAAAAAAAGAAAATCTGCCTTGTATGGAACTCTTCAGTTACTCTATTTCACAACAAACTATTTATGGCTAAACTACTAGTACTTTGACATGTTTATGTCATTTAGAGGGATGAATAGACAAAATCACAAGTCTCATTTCCCTTCTCCCTGAGTCCATATGTAATTAAAGTGATTGAGGAGAGAAAAATCTGATTTTACTTTGTAGAAATTGAATTTTATAAATGCTCAGGAAAAACATTTTTGGAAAATGATTAGAAATCAATTAAGAAAAACTGCAAATATAGTTTTCTTTTCATTTATTGTTCAGTTGTTCACCCTTTCATTATATGAATTTGAGGATGACCTAAATCTCCTATAAAATGGAACATTACGATTACACATGCATATATGCTTATTAAATCTAAAACCAAATAACCGCAGTTACTATACTCTTCTTCCTTCTATTGGGTGGAGGTCTGGCCTATAATGCCTGCCAAAGGAAGTGATCTATGTTTAGGAACAGGAACTCACTACCAATATTTAACTGCCAATAATGGTAGCCATAAGGAGCTCTGGTGGTGCAATAGTTAAGCACACAGCTGTTAACTGAAAGGTAGGCAGTTCAAACCCACTTGTTGCTCAGTGTGAGGAAAAACCTCAAGATCTGCTCCTGCGAAGACTGCAGCCTAGGAAACCCTATAGGGAAGTTCTACTCTGTCATATAGGTTTTTCATGTGTCAGAATCAACTCTAAGGCAAAGGATAACAACACAACAAGGGTAGTAATATGCATTAGTTATCTATTGCTGTATAACAAATTATGCCAAAGCTTAAAGGAAAAAAAAAAAAAAAACTCACTGCCGTGGATTCTATCCCAACTCATAGCGACCCCTCCTAGGTTTTCTGAAGTGGTATCCTCCTTGGTTTTCTGAAGTAATGTCTCTAGGGAAGTAGATTGCCCAGTGTTCCTTCTCAGGAGTGGCTGGTGGGTTTGAACCTCCATCCTTCTGGTGAGCAGTCAAATGCCTTAGGCACTATGCCAGCAGAGCTTCCATGCCAAAGCTTAGCAATTTAAAATAGCAATCATTCATTATCTCAGCATTTCTCTGGATCAGGAATCTTGGTGAAGCTTAAGTGCCTCTCAAAAGGCTGTAATATTCAGGTGTCAGCTGGGACTACAGACTCTTCAAAGTTTGACTTGGGAAAGACCCAGTTGCACCCTCACTCACGTGGCTATTGGCAGGCCTCAGGTCCTCATTGGCTGTTAATCATAGTCATCAATTATTTGCTACATGGGTCTCTCTTTAGGACTCTATACAACATGGTGGCAAAGGTCCCTAGCATGAGTGTTCCAGAAAGAGAAAGCAGAAGAGAGGGGTATATACTGGAAGCCACAGTTTTTTTATAACCTAATATTAGAAGTTTGCAAGTAACATTCCACTGTTTCTGCTATATGCTATTCGTTAAAAGTATGTCAGTAAGTTCAGCTCACAATTCAAGGGAGAGAACTACCAAGAGGCAGGGAACATTGAAAGACAGCTTAAAAACTCCCTACCATACAAGACGTGACCCAGAACAACACCTTGAGATATCAAGCCTTCATAAAAGTAGTATGTAAAATCAGGTAACTTCTGTATACACAGAAAACCACCAACACCAACAAACAGTTGAACTGAATTTAAAGTGATTTAGATGCAGGTAACTTGTTAAAGCCACAATCTGAATGACCTACCAAATATTAGAAACAAAGTATGACAAACTCTCTGTTATCATCACTACCAAATTTAGAGACTAAGGAGAAAGAGTATATTCATTCTGATACATTGATCATGCTACACTGGTTCTGGTTACACTTCAGTCATTTGGCAAATGTAGCAACTCTACACATGAGTTACCTTTGAGGGAAATGTTGTTTAGAAGCCTCAAGACTTCATTTCAGAAAAATTTCTCACAGAACATACAGTATAAATGTTACTAATCCTACCTGGTCTGTGTGTGTGTGGGTGTAGGTGTTCTTAAGACAAAAAGGTTAATCATGTTCTCAATCCAGTATGGAAGATCTTTTCAACATTGTGCAACCATAGACTCTATAGTACAATAAAAGCATATCAACCACAATTTGGAAATTGTGAATCTTGACCATGTCATTCTGGATTAATGGGAATTGTAAAAACCAAATGGAATTTAGAAGTAACTAAATAATAATTAAA
>NW_006921626.1:4415618-4416213 GCF_000298275.1 Orycteropus afer afer | reverse complement strand
ATCAACTCTTCTTCGGTCTTCCCTATTCATTGTCCAGCTCTCACATGCATACCAGGCGATTGGAAATATCATGGCTAGTCCTCAAGGAGATATCCTTGCTCCTCAGCACTTGAAACAATTCCTCGCGGTTGACCTTCCCAATGTTACAGGTCATCTAATGTCCTGACTGCTGCTTCCAATGGCATTGATTGTAGAACCAAGCAACGTGAATTTTTTGACAAGCTCAGTCTTCTCTCCTTTTATTGTGAGGCTGCTCATTTGTCCAGTTGTGAGGATTTTTGTTTTCTTTATATTGAGATGTAATCCATACAGCAGACTGTATTCTTCAAACTTCATCAGTAAGTGCTTCAAATCATCCTCACTTTCAGCAAGCAAAGTTGTGTCGTCTGCATATCTCAGGTTGTTAATGATTCTTCCTCTAATCTGGATGCCACATTTTTCTTCATATAGTCCATCTTCTTGGATTATTTGCTCAGCATATAGACTGAGTAAGTATGGGAAAAGGATACAACCCTGACACACTCCCTTCTTGATTTTAAACCATGTAGTGTCCCCTTGTTCCATTTGAACAACAGCCTCCTGGTCAAGGTACAGG
>NW_006921626.1:4405393-4407538 GCF_000298275.1 Orycteropus afer afer | reverse complement strand
GCAGTTCAAACCCACCAGCCACTCCTCGGAAGGAAGGTTGGGCAATCTACTTCCATAAGGATACTGCCTATGCAACCCAAGGAGGGGTCGCTATGCCGACTCGACGGCACATAACAACAACAATCTTTTAAGAAAATTTACTTTCTCTGATTTGATTTTCACTCAGAAACTTAGTTCTATGGCTTAAAGTTCATCTCTCTTCTCTATAACTTTTTAGGACAAGGCAAATGCAGCCATAGCATACTTTCCTATAATTACAACGATATCACATTTTTAAAGTAAGATGCAATATATTTAGGTCTGACTGTGTTTCTCTGAGAAACCCAAGTGCAAAAGAACAAGTACATGGCAGTAGGACTACCTATCCAAACTACCAGCTAATTTTTCTAATCCATGTATTTATATTGCCCTTAACCAGAATACCAGAAGGTTGGAGGTTCAAACCCACCAGCCACTCCTCGGAAGGAAGATTGGGCAATCTACTTCCCTAGCTATACTGCCTCGGAAACAACCCAAGGAGAGGTTGCAATGAGTCAGATCCCACTCGACAGCAGTGAGTTTGGGTTTGTTTGTTTGTTTGTTTGTTTGTTTGTTTGTTTTGGTTAACCAGGATACTTCTATTCAAAGGCAGATGCTTCTACTTCTATAAGTGTGATCTGTGATTACAATTCAGAGAAGGCTTTTGTTCTCGAGTACTTAGAATCCTTACAACTACTTCATTTAGTTGTTAGAAATGAAGCAAAGTTGCACAGTTATGAAAATTGTTGGGACCATAAAAGCATTTGGCTCCTTTCCTCTGATCCAAAAGGTACTGTGTGTTCTTTGGATCCCAGACAACTTTTTTGGGCAGTTCCAGATAAGGTATCCAATAACTTCACTCTGTTTCCCTGCTTTTCTTGCCCTCAATCCAGAGAAAGTTGGACAGCTGCCTCCCAAATAATTTTATTGTGAAGAAAGATATTATGAAAAAGTACTCCAATGGTTTTCACTGACCTCTGAAACACACTCCCTAATTAAGTGCAAATGGGAAACTGACTTGGAGCAGGTTGTCCCTGATTTTGGACTTGGGAGAAGTATTAAAGTTTATGAACTCGATATGCAAACTCCATCTGCCAAACAAGGAATTTCTTATTTCATTTGGTGACTGAACTGAGATTATATAATGCTCCTCAGAAAGCTCTGAATGCTGAAGATGTGTAAACCAGCTGTCTGTGTTGAATAGTCAAAGAATACACTGCCCTACAATGTGTTTCTGGGCATAACTAATTATTTATCTGGAGTGATTTCATCGTAAGCTTTTTTTTTTTTTTCTCCCACTCTCTTTTTTTAACACTGAGTTTCTATATTAAAATAAAATTTTACAGTATTAAAGAGGCAGTAATCATATTCGTTCTCTCATATTGTTTTATAGGAGGGTAGAGTTATTCAACTTTAACATTTAAAGAAATCTGAAGACCTGGCAGAGAGGAGTGAGACAAGGAGAGGAGAAAGGAAGGAAAACTGAATTTCACCTCTACTATCTTGTCTTTCCCTCCCCAGTCAGCAGGGGGCAGTAGTTACAGAGGACATGCTTCTTCTCTAAAAGTGAAGCTATGCAAACAGAGAGGAGGTGAAAATTGCATGAAGTTTCTCTGCTTTCCCACTGACAAGAATCAGCCTTAGGTGTAGTTATGAACTCCAGCTCTGCCACTTTCTAGCTTATTATGACAAATACTATGATAATAATAATAACTAATATGTTCTGGGGAGTTTTGGTGGCATAGTGCCTAAGGTATTTGACTGCTAACCAGAAGGCTGGCGGTTCAAACCCACCAGCCACTCCTCAGAAGGACCACTGGGCAATCTACTTCTGTAGAGATACCACCTCGGAAACCCAAGGAGGGGTCGCTCTGAGCCAGGCACTACACTAAGAACTTTACATGCATTATTTTACTTTACCTTTTGGCAAAGTAGGATGAAGTAGGTTTTGTTATTGTTTGTTGTACAGATGGTGAACTGCGGCTTGCTCAAGGTTATATTAAAAGGAACAACTAGTAATGAGAAATAGGATATTCATCTTTGACACAGGCATCAAGCCTTACTTACTCTTATTAGATTTATATTTGTGCTTTTCATTTCTTTTTAAAAATTTTATTTATTTTGTTG
>NW_006921626.1:4392656-4403008 GCF_000298275.1 Orycteropus afer afer | reverse complement strand
ACAGATCTTGTTTCATTTTTCTGCAAATGGATCTCCAGTTTTGCCAGCACCATTTATTAAACAAACATTCTCTTCCCCATTTAATGGATTTGGGGCCGGTTGAGTATATTTTTAATTCTTATATATGACAAAGCAGATGCCAGTATTTTTAGCTGTCTTGCTACTACCCAAATTGTAACGCATGAATGCACAATTATCAGGTAAATTTGAAAGCATCTCTGTTGTCAATCAGAATCATTCAAGAAAGGGACAATTTTTCCTAAAATAGGCAAATTGGCCAACCATAGTGCTATTACTCAGTAATACTACTACTGTAGATATGTCAGAGTCTCCCTTTCTTTCAATAATGTAACTACAAATTGGATATACACTTTTTGTTGCCCTGACTCTCTGTAGTTGTTAAACATAATGTAATATAGTCAGTAGCCAGTGTTTTTGGTCAGACAAATGAGGTTCTCATCTCAGCACTGCACTTCCCTCTCTAAGCCTCAGCACCTTCATCTGTAATAGTTCAGCACTCACTCAATTGTTGTGAAGATTAACCAAGCTAATGCAGGTAAAATATTTAGCCTGGCCTATAAAACACACTCCTCTAAAACACATAGGAAGTACTCCATAGCTATTATTATTAATCTGACACAATGTCAAAGCTGGAAAACAAGTGGAGAATTCAAACCAGCATCCAGATGTTTTGATTCTGGGTGCCAGAAGCCCAGATGTTTGGGAAACCTCAGATAATTAATTGTATGCATTGGTGCTCACTGGTATAGTTGGCACAATGGGATCATACGTAGCTTTTGAGGGCAGATGGGGGGTTAATGTTCTCCCCATTTGTGCACAGTCATCCTTTGTTAGGAACTAAAAACACAAAGGTATAAAGGCTTCCCCTTTCCATGTCTGCTGAAAAGATTACCAACACACAAAAAGCAACTTTTTTTTTGTAAAGGCACTTAAACTCCTTTTAAAAATCCTCAATGAAAAAAAAATAAGAGCATTTCATTATTTCCTGTACTTTCTTCTCAGCATTAAAATATAGCATGAAAATCTAAATATGATCCAATGTTATTGTCTTCTCTTTAGTTTAATCCTAAACAGCCCAGCATTGAAAATAAAGATAAAAGGTTTATCAGTTTCCCTTAGTTAGAGTTTTGGTTGTTGTTGTCTGTGCATGTACATACTATTTAAAAAAAGTCCTGGCTCAAATGGAATAACTTTTTATTAACTGTAAATTCTGTTAAGCAAAGACTTCTTCTTAATGATCTGTCCTCATTTAATAAAACCTAACTTAAAAAAATCAGAACTTATATAATTATACTAATAAAAACTAGTTGCTGTTGAGTTACCCACAACTCATGGTGACCCCATTTGTGTCAGAGCAGGTTTTCAATGATTTTTGGAAGTAGATCACAGGCCTTTCTTCTGAGGTACCTCTTAGTGGACTTAAACGTCCAACCCTTCAGTTAACATCTTAGTAATTTAAGTGTTCATACCATCCAAGGACTTCAGCAATTACATTAGAAGGTAATTTTGTATCATAGAATAATTGATCATAGGTAATAAATAGATATTTTGCCTAATACTTTTAAAAATAACATAATTTAATACATTTAAGTTTCCTCAAATGTCTCTAATTCATTGGTCTTGTTCCTATTTTTTTATAATCTTCCCATTTCTACATAGCTTTGCAACTTTACAGAATACATACTGTTTAGCTTCTCAAGATCATTGCTTTGTTTTGTTTTGTTTTAATGCTCAGATGAGGCAAAATTATGTCTCTTTTATAATATTTTGGTGTGTGAAAAAAACAACATCTTGAATTTTCCTAAAATCCATTCTTAAATCCTAATTGTTGTAGCTTATGAATTAAAGGGGACTGGTTGGAAAGGTGTGACATAAAGAGTTTTAAATAATAGTTTTCCATAAAAATTATAAATCACCCAGTTTCAGTGTAGCTTCATTTCTCTAAAAGTAGAATCCAATACTGTTTCTGCTTTCAACCTTCAAAAATGAACCATTAGACAAGTCAGCAGAAAGACCACTGGGCCAACAACAAAGTCAAGTGGTGAGCTGGACCACCATTCCAAAATAAATAGAGCAATACTCTGTGGTTGTTGTTGTTGTTGTTGTTATGTGCCATCAAGTAGGATCTGACTTGTGACCCCTCCTTGGGTTTCTAAGGCATTATCACTATGGAAGTAGGTTGCCCAGTCTTCCTTCTGAGGAGTGGCTGGTGGGTTTGAACGACCAGCCTCCTGGTTAGCAGTCAAATGCCTTAGGCACTATACCAAGTGAATTGTCCTGTCAATCAGCTACTCAGTAGCATGGCTGTGCCTCCAACTTTCAGTCTGAGACTTGCAAATTTTCTCCCTTGTCACCATTATTTCTCTCCTGTTGGCAAAGAGGACAGTGAGAGTGGATCTGGATGTGGGAGGGGTAGTGGATCTAGGCCACAGGTCACTGTGGAGGTAAAAGCCATGGCAAGCACCCTCTGGCTCTTCCTGTAGTGGCTTCATATCATGGTGTGGAACTTTCAGGCCCTCAAAGGATTCTAAAGACATCACAGTGGCAGCTCTGAGATACCAGAACCCAAATTAACTCTTCTGAAATGAGCCAGATAGGGAAATGACAAAAATAATGCTGTATTTAAAGACAGTGTATATCCAGATCCAATTATATCTATTTTTTAAGGAGGAATGATCACAATTTAATACAATGATAAATGAAGCACATTTTGTGAACACATCAATCTTCATAACTTCATTGAGTTTAGGCCAATTCAGTAGGAGGCGACAATGTTGGAAATGTCCCCAACTATTCATCAGTTCTATCTAGGGAGGACTTTTAAGTGTAGCACAGGTGCCAAAATAGATATTAACTAGTCCTATTATTAATAAAGTCCTTACTATCACTTCTTTGGTGGCAAATACATGCTAAAGAGCATGGCAGAAATTTTACAAGGATTATCACTAATCTTGCCCCAGACCTTGTTTTAGGATCTTAAATAATGGTTTAGTCATTATTCAAAGCAAGGAGATAGGAAGAGACATTTACCTTTTGCAAAAGGCCAACTATAGCAATTGTATCGCCAAGTCCACTAAAAATAATGATTTGCTCTTATCAGTTATGGAGAATGGTTTCTGGGGTTTTGCAACGTATTAATTCTGAGTGTCAGAGATGATCAAACACATTTAGAAGGAGACTCTGGGAAAAATCAAGATTTAGCTACACGTCTCAAAGGATGAGTTTTCAAAGTCTCTTACTTGAGATTCTGCCTTTAGGCCCCCAACCTCCCCCAAAAAAAGCCAGTTTGGGCCACGTGAAATGAAAACAAGTGACTGGTTCATCCCCATAATCCACTTGCTCTCCAACTGATATTCAGCCATCTCTTACACTAGCAACCAAGTTCAAACACAATTGGAATCAGGAGATCCAGCAACAAGGCCTGGCTCTGTTCTGTGCCCTTGAGCAGGTCCTTCAAACTTTCTGGGCCCCAATCTCTTCATATGTGATTTTTAAAAAAAGGTTAGATTATGACAGAAATGCTAAAGAACCCCTTCAAATTCTCCTCTTCTAAAACTAAGATGTGCTGCTGCTTGATCCAGTTGGAAGATGTAGATGTAGCAGCCAGTTGTCAATAGGCTGCCTGAAATCCATTCCTACAAGGACAACTCAGAGAACAACACATCAATGCCATACTTCTCCAGCCAAAGCACATGTACTCCCCAGGTCCTTAGCACTTTGCCAGCAAATATGCAAAGCCCTCACATAAGCATAAAGTATTTTCCTGATGAATTAATTTTTCTTGAAGATGTTTGAGGAAAATCCATTCTTTAATGTGAAAGCAAATAACATATGGTGTAGAATTTAAAATTTTCACAGATGCTTAAGATAAAACAGGAGGCAATTAATATATTTGTCACTTAGGATGCGGCTTCTTCTACACTCCTTAAAACTCTGCAGAAAGAGTTCTTTGATGGGAAAATTTGATACAGCAGTATGTTATCACTGGTAATATCTGGAGGGAGACATAATAAGTAATGGTTCAGTGGTAGAATTCTTGCTGCCATGCGAAAGACCTAACTTTGATTCCTGGTCCATACACCTCATGCACAGCCACCACTTGTCTGTCAAAGGAGGCTTACAAGTTCCTCTGATGCTGAACAGGTTTCAGCAGAGTTTCCAGATTATGATTCACTAGGGCTGGTAATCTACTTACAAAAATCAGCCAATTGAAAAATTTTAAAAATCTGTGATCTCAATGATCTGATCGTCAACTGATCATGGGGACAGTGCAGGACCAGATAGTATTTTACTCCATTTTGTTTGAGGTCACCAGGTGCCACAGGCCTACTCAACTGCAGGTAACAAACAAAAAAATACATTATTGCTTACCTTTCTTCCTGTGTCCATGGCAGTATAGAGTAGTTTTGATCTAGGACAGTAGTAAGCCTTAGGATAGAAATGTGGATGGGGACTAACCAAAGCCTGTGTAGTGCTCCCACTAGTAAAGGCTTGCAGTCCGTTAGAAATTGTGTGTTTGAGAGGATGACAGAAGATAAAAAAGAGTCCATCAAAACTGGCTTTATTACTATTATTTTGCTAAAGGCAGATTCTTGGCCAAGAGGTTTTAGACTCCCATTCTCTGAGAATCTTGGCTAAATCTTGATTTATCCTAGAGTCTACTTCTAAATGAGTTTGATCATCACTGACACCAGAATTAGTATTTTGCAAAGCCATAGAAACTATCCTCCATAACTAATAAAAGCAAACCATTATGTTTACTGGTGAAACTACAAACCCTTATAGTGATCCCTTGGCTATTCTCTCCTGGATATCAAAGCAAGCATGTCCTACATAACCTAACTCCCAACGAGAGATGGTCAAACCTTCACAGGATCTCAGGCCTGTGTCTCTGTCTTGTGGGATGAAGAGTGATGAAAATGCTGCTGAATTGTGTGAAAGCTAAAAGTGTGTTTTCTGCTTGTTCTCTCCAGAAATCTTCCTCTGCAAGCAGGAAAAACTTTACAATGTTTAGACCACAACAAGCCCATCTACACAATTCCAGTCCTCTAGGTAGACTTCCAGGGTTGGTTGGTCAGTATTGGTCCACAGATTTTATCCATATTCTAAAAGAATAAGTTTTTATTATTATTGTTATTTAATCATTTGATTGTAAAACTTGGTCTGACTTAAATTCATTTTGTAGTGAAACATGACCTCAGTTGATGTTAGGCTTATTATAGTCTGTTTGTACCACTCAGAATATTCATTGGTTTCATGACAGAAATATCCCTGTGTTTGATTATACAATCCCCCTGGGGTATCACTACAATATACAGTATATATCATATTAGCTAGCTAGCTAGATATCTACATACATACTCATTGCTGTAGAGTCAATTCTGGCCCATGGTGACCCTATTAGACAGAGTAGAACTGCCCCATAGAGTTTCCAAGGCTGTAATCTTTACTAACCAAGTAAAGTATTACAATGAAATGTGAAAAGACCTAGACATAGAAAACCAAAGGGGAAGGACCTTACTGGTATTTCGTAACCTGAAGGAACTGAGGAAATATTTCAAGCCTTGAACTGCAATATTGAAGGACTCTATGGGCAAGATGTGAGCTCCAGTGGCATGGTGCCTAAGGCATTTGACTGTTAACCAGAAGTCTGGCAGTTCAAACCCCAGCCACTCCTGAGAAGGAAGGTTGGGCAATCTAATTCCATAGTGTTACTGCCTTGGAAACCCAAGGAGGGGTTGCTATGAGTTGGATCCAACTCCATGGCACTGAGTTTGGTTTGGTCTTATGGGCAAGATATTGAATGATGCAGGAAGCATCAAAAATAGGTAGACAGAATACAATGAGTCACTGTACAAAATGAATTGGTCAATGTTCAGCTATTTCAGGAGGTAACATATAATCCAAAACCAATGATATTGAAGGAGGAAGTCCAAGCTGCATTGAAAGAACAACACTCCAGGAATTGACAGAATACCCACTGAGATGTTTCAAAAAGTGGATACAGCATTGGAGGCACTTACTCATTATGCCAAGAAATTTGCAAGACCTGGCCATCTGACTGGAAGAGATGCATATTTGTGGCTTTCCAATGAATGGTGATGCAACAGAAGATGGAAATTATTATATAATATCATTAATATCACATGCAAGTAAAATTTTGCTGAAGAAAATTTCAAAATGGTTGCAGCAATATATCGATAGGAAACTACCAGACATTTAATCTGGATTCAGAAGAAGATGTGGCATGATATATTGTTGAAGTCAGAGGGATCTTAGCTGAAAGGAAAGAATACCAGAAAGCATTTAACTGTCTTTTTTTTTTTTTTTCTTTCCTCATTTATTTATTTATTTATATTGTGATATTGTGATTTGGGTGAAAGTTCACAGAGCAAATTCATTTTCCGTACAGCAGTTCATACACATTTTGTCTCATGGCATTGACTGCAATTCTCCACAATGTAACAGCTCTCTTCCCACTTCCTCCCCATAGTTACTTCTTCCTTGTGTCCTTTCCTTTCATGCACCACCCCCAGCTCTCTCCCAATGCAAACATTGCCCTTCTGTTCACTCATTATTAATCACTCCAAGCAGTGTATCTATCTGATGTAAATATTTACCCCATGTGCTTGTCTACTGTTTAGCTGGAAGCCATAAGAGTGAATTCAATTCCAGACCTGAAGGGTGGCTAGGGGCCATGTTCTCCGGGTTCTCACTAGGCTCTATCAGATGAGCAACCGTGGTCTTTTTTCATGATTTTGAGTTTTTTTCTACATTGTTTTCCCACTCTATCCAGGATCTCCTGCACTGATCCCCCTCAGAGTGGTTGACAGTAGTAGCCTGGCACCATCAAGTTCTTCTGGTCTCATGGTCACATAGGCTGAGGATCGCATGGTCTACCAGTCCACTGGACTGATTGTTTCCATGTGTCTTTGGTTTTCTTCATTCTTTTTTGCTCTAGACAAACAGATACCCATCATTGCATCTAGATGGCCACTTGCAAGCTTTTAAGATCTCAGTCCCTACTCACCAAAGTAGGATGTAGAACAATGCTTTTATGTAGTGTGTCATGCCAATTGAGTTTGATGTCTCCTGTGACCATGGTCCCAAAACTACAAGTCCAACTACTTGCTCTCTTTGGGTAGCTGGCTATGGCCAAGAAGCTACCATGACCTTACCCCTTATCAGCTCTACTATACATCTGGACATTCTTAGGGCAGTTACAAATATGCATGTAGAAACATTGTGTGCTATCCCAGTATATGGCCATGGGCACAGCCCCTGGCCAAGACATATCTGATCATTCAGTCTGCCTATATATCTATCCACCCATAGATCAATGCTTGCCATCACCTACAATGCAGTACTGTGTGTGAAAAAGGGTTTATCTTTGTTGTCTGTACCTCCCATGCACCTCTCTATGTCTTTCTCTGCCTCAGTGTCAAATCAATATTTGTCTCTACATATCTTGTAGTGTTCCCTCTCCTCCCCTCCCACCCTTGTTAACCAGAAAAGAAAGTTTCCTTCCATATGTAAACCTTTCTTTGACTTTTTACAATAATGAACTAATACAGTATTTGTCCTTCTGTGAATGACTTATTTCACTCAGCATAATGTTCTCCAAGTTCATCCACAATATGTGGTGTTTTGTAGACTCTACATTATTCTTTAGTGTTGCATAGTATTCCATTGTGTGTATGTACCATAATTTGGTTATCTGTTCTTCTGTTGATGGGCACCTAGGTTATTTCCATCTTTTTGCTATTGTAAATAGTGCTACGATGAATATGGGTGTGTATGTATCTGTTCATGTCCTGGTTCTCACATCTTTAGGATATATACCTAGTAATGGAATTGCTGGGTCAAATGGTATTTCTAATTCCAACTTTTTCAGGAATCTTCACACTGCTCTCCACAGTGGTTGTATCATTTTACAGTCCCACCAGAAGTTCAAGAGAGACCCAATCTTTCCACATCTTTGACAGCATTTGTTGTTTTCTGTCTTATTGAACTTTACCATGTTGCCTCTTGGCATATTTGCTTCCCTGTTTTCTTAACAAAGAGTTCAGGTTTCTTCTGGCCAAAGACAGGATGGTAAATGTATAACCAATATCTCCCTGAAAATAAAAATGTATGTAAATGCATACACACACAAGGTCATTGTAAATGTTACTGGCATAAAGGATGTGTCATATATCATTTAGAAATTAAAGTATGAATAATTCTTTATTGTAATTTCCTCTGTAAAACAAATAGCACCTCACAGAACACTTTCATCAATTTCTGTTAAACTTTTGTATCTGTATTCATTGCAACTGACCTATGATACTTCCCATGTGACTGTTAGTAGATATTTTCCTTCATTTTTTAAACAAGTCACTAATGAGTTAAAGGAAAGACAAAAAGTCATGTCAGAACATCACATGCTGGTCAATAGTTTGAGTGATTCTTTGTAGAAATGGATAATATGTTTCCAATCCTAGAAGAGTACTTGTCTATATTATGTGCTATTCATTGCGTAATAGCTATAGACACAACATAATATTATGTTTAATCTGAATATTAAAGTTTTCTCCAATATTTTCCTAAGCCTAGGCAATCAACAAAGCTATGATTCAAGACCCAGTTTGAATCATTTACCATTTTTCATGGTGTACATGTTCCTGCCATTGTCAATTTCAAGCTACCACCATGATGTGATGATTATGAAGTAGGAAAAGAATGTAGTAGTGAGTTATATAATGTTATATAGTACTTCCACCACATAGTTACAATAGGCATAAAAGACTCTGTTGTTGTTGTTTGTTGTTGTTTTTGTTGTTGTTGTTGTTATGTGCCACCGAGTCAAACCCAACTCATAGCGACCCCTCCTTGGGTTTCTGAGGCAGTATCACTACGGAAGTAGGATTGCCCAACCTTCCTTCTGAGGAGTGGCTGGTGATCACTATGAGTTGGATCTGACTTGATAGCAGTGAGTAGATTTTTCAGAAGTAAATCACTAGGCTTTTCTTTTGAGGCCTCTCAAAATTTGGTAACCATTATGCACATTAACCATTTGCACCACCATTAGAAGGGCTAAAATCTAGAGACAATACCAAGTGCTGGTAAGAATATCAAACAACAGCAAGTCATTTTCATTGCTAGTAGGAATGCAAACTGATAGACTGCTAACTTCTTACAAAACTAAATGTATACTTGGGCAATCTACTTCCATAGTGATACCACCTCAGAAACCCAAGGAGGAGTTGCTATGAGTCGGGTCCGACTCGACAGCACGTAAGAACAACAACATACAATTCAAAAATTGTGCTCCTAGGTGTTTACCCAAATGAATCAAAAACATAGTTCCACAACAAAAACTGGCACATGAATATTTATAGCAGATTTGTTCATAATTGCCAAAAATTAGAAGCAATAAGTGAATGAGTAAATAAACTCTGCTTCATCCATGCAATGGAATATATTTTTCAGCGATAAAAAGGAATGAGCTGTCAAGTTAGAAAAAGACAAGGAGGAAACTTAAATACATGTTTCTAAGTAAAAGAAGCCAGTGTGAAAAGGCTATATACTGTAGGGTTCTAACTATACATTCTGGAAAGGACAAAATTATCAAGAGAGGAAGAAGATGAGTAATTGTCAGGGAATGAGGGAGAGTGGAGCAAGAATTAAGAGATGGAGCTCAGAAGACTTTTAAGGCAGTGAACTGTTCTGTGTGAAACTAAAATGGTGGACACACAACTATGCATTTGTCAAAACCCACAGTACTATACAACACAAACCTAATGTAAACACTAAGCACTGATTAACAATAATGTATCAATAATGGTTCATCAACTATAACAAATTGACCTCCAATGTGGTTATACTAAGTGATATTCCCATGAGCAACATATTGGAGTACCTAGTCCCCCACAATCTTTCCAATACTTATTATTCTTTATATTTTATTTATATGTTTGTTAGTTTACTTGTTTTTGTCAATTTACAGGGTGAAAATGGTGTTTCATGTACTATTTTTTCCTATATTTTCATCATTATTATTTAACAAGCATCTTTTCATATTGAATTACCTATTTATATTTCCTGTTTGTTGCCTGTTGTTGTTGTTGTTAAGTGCCGTCGAGTCGTTTCCGACTCTTAGTGAACCCATGCACAGTAGAACGAAACACTGCCCAATCCCGCGCCAGCCCCACAATCCCTGCTATACTTGAGCCCATCATCGCAGCCACCGTATAAATCCATCTCCTTGAAGGCCTCCCCCTCTTTTGTCGACCCTCCACCCTACCAAGCATGACATCCTTCTCCAGGGAATGGTCCCTTCTTACAACATG